>NW_028229570.1:146261-255567 GCF_053477565.2 Lygodium microphyllum | reverse complement strand
TGAACCAAGTGCGCTAAGGATCTACTTCGGATTGGGTATGCTTTAATTCGTAAAGTAGGATGTCCAAAACCCGACACTAGAATGCTGTTAGGAGACCTTGACAACTAGGAACCCAGATTTCAGGTCGATCCTAGTGGGTTCAGCTGCAAACATTCCATTGCGAGGCGGACTCGGGAAACCCTAGGTGACAAACCCTGGAACATTCCATGGGAGTGTCGGCAGGCGGTGATGCTTAGATTCGTTTCTCGATGGACCGCTAAAACATGCTTAGATAGCCAATAGGTGGGCATTTATAGCTTCCAAATCTGAGTGTTTTGATAACAAACTTCAGCCCATAAGAATGACAACCAATGTACATGTCTCCCTTAGCATACCTATGCTCTAATGAAGTATTCCACACATGTCTAAGAGCTCCAAACCCTTTCCAATGTAAAGTATATGCTATATATACCATGTATACAACAATTCAAGATTGTTTCCAAGTTTGGAATTCACTGTTACAACTCAATGGAGAGCTCAATAGGCAAGCATTTGTGTCTAGATCCCATCAATGACCTTCTAAGATGGTTTTTCAAGCATTAGAGAGATTCAATACGCCTTCATTGTGTTCTACCAAGCCACAATAGCCTAGATTGACAACAGGCGCAAACACGCAGGTAGGAGCTGCTACAACAACAATAGATCTTGGTTGTTCTAATGCTTGATGTGCACTCTATTGCACCAAAATCAGACCTCCAAATACTTTAGACAACCCATAATTAACCACTTGACCAATGGGAACCACAATGAACCAATGCATACATTTCCAATGAACAATGGCAGCCTGCCTATCTTTCAAGAGAACCCTAGATCTTCACTTTCTTCAAGTTTTCTTCACTATCTTTTGCTCCAAAGAGCCCACCTAGCATGGCTCTGATACCATATTGGAAGAGAGGGAGAGACAGAGATTGGATCATAACCCATTAGCATCAGCTCATCTGCTTCTTCTTCATTATTCCATTACTCGACTACCAACTAAAAGTGAGACTTACACTAGGTTTTGCTAACCATTATCTAACTATGGTTAGATCAAGTCTACACCGACTTATTCAATGACACACACATGTATAGCTATATCCAGCTAATGTTAGTAAGTCACATATACATAAATAGAGATGGGTTGGAGCTTGATTTCTAACACCTATAGCTAGTGTTAGGCCCATTTTAGGTCTTGACAGGTTGTGCATTTGCCGAGAGCTACCTACAAGTGGCGGTATTTGTGCCTTGGTGGATTGGGACCTATTCTCTAGTGTACGCCAAAAATTAGTGAGCTAGACTCACAAGACCATCAAGCGAAGCTCCAAAAGCAAGAAAGGGCTAAACGAGCTAGATAGCAGGTTGCGATAAATAGAAGATACTCTACACAAAGGAGTGGCCTAATAGCTTTGAAGGGAAAGGTTTTAATAACCCTAGCTCGGCACATAGTCCATTAGGGGGAGGAAGCTCTAGTTCTTTTCCCCCTCCAATCAATCCCTCCACTTTGAGTGGAGCTCTAGCTCCAATTGTTCAAACCCCTGTAGTAGTAGCGAATCTGGTTGTTACCATGGCAACACAACCTATTACTATACCTACTAGAATGGCAGATTTTCTAGCTTTAGGTTTCCCCTGCCCATCTTTAATGGGTTGGTGGAGGAGGATGTGAAACTGCACATTAGCAAATTCCAAAAGTCGATTCAACTGTCGTATCCAAGATGAAGGACATTTAATAATGTTCTTTAACATGACTCTCAAAGGAAGAGCTGCCATATGGTATCACAGCGGCCTAGAGGTGGGAACCATAACCACTATTGATTTATTTTTCGAAGCCTTTCGAAGGGAGTTTTCCCCTGAAAGGGGTGGTCAATATTGGCTATGTGTATTAAATGTGAATGTCAAGAGCCACATGAGGATATCCGAGCATATTCCAAGAAGTTAAAAGAGGTCTTTCACAAATTGCAAGCCTCTATCCCTATTCTAACAGTTTCCCAACTGCAATATTTCTTGCATGGTCTGGATTTCAGCATTCAAGTGCAATTGAGTAGTGTCACTTTGCCGAATGTAGATAGTACCATTAGATGAGCACAAGTAGAATCCCGACTACAAGCGGACTATGCCTCTAAACCAAACTTGATATGGGTTTAGTTTTGGGAAATAATTTGGCATTGACCAATGGCAATGGAAGTCAAGGGATAGCTATGACTAACCCGAATGTGAGAGGAAGGATGGTCCAAAATGTGCGTTTATTACCAGCTCCTCCCAGTGTGACTATGCCTATGGCCAGTCAGATGGCTCCACCAAGCATTGGAGGCCAAGTAGTGAACCCTAATGTTGTTCCTATGAGTCAGCAAATGCCCAATCAACTTGTTAGGCCACTGGAATAACCAATAGACGATCATGGCTATGAGTCAAGTGCGTCAAATGTCCTTAGCAAAGTTAAGGACATGATGAAGCACTACACTACCATGATTTCTAAAAAATATAGACAAATAGTTGTTGATGTTAATTTCCTTTAAAAACAACATAATATAATAGGGAGTTGATGCCTTGAAGAAGGTGCACCCTCAAGATTTAGTTGTAAATGGTGTGCTGGCCAACACTACCTTAGAAATTGTTCCTACATCAAATGTGATATTTGTGGGAAGTTCGGCCATTTGGCTGCCACCTATTGGAGTAAGATTAGCTCTCTCCAACAAGGTAGTAGACACCCAGGTCCTGTTAACCACCGTGCACAAGAGAGCAATCTTCAACGAGATGATGGGCCTAAGCAAATCCTTCAAAGAGGTAAGGCTACTCTAGAGGAGCTTCCTAGGGTAGTGCAGTTAGCCTCATTGAGGCTGTATGGGTTAATGGCACTAAAGCTTCTAATCTATGGGCCATTATGAGAGGTCAAAAGGGTAGAGAAGGCAATAATGATAATGCAAAACCTATCGATGGAAATCCTAAACAAGATGACAAAGGGGCACAAGTCCTTAACCCCGACATGGAAGGGGGACCTTTAAAACCCATAGGGAGAAAAGATGAGGCCATGAAGGATAAAGAATTACCAAGGAGGAAGGAAAAAGCTAAGAAGGAAGCACTAAAACCAGTTCAACAACCAAAAGAGAGAATGGTCGGTGAGAGAAGAGAATTCTAGCAAATTATCACGAAATCGATTTGGCAAGATCTCTTTGTGAAGTTAAACCACACATGAATCTCTTACAGCTGATTAATCTGTCTCCAGGAGTGCGCAAGGAATGTAAAAATATCCTGCATACTTGGTATATCGTAGAACCTCTGGGTATAGCACGAGTAGGAGATGATTGGTGGGAGCATGCTGCAAAACATTGCCCAAGGATTGCAACCTACATTGATGGGAGATGATTGGTGGGAGCATGCTGAAAAACATTGCCCAAGATTGAT
Source organism: Lygodium microphyllum (assembly GCF_053477565.2). NCBI lineage: Eukaryota > Viridiplantae > Streptophyta > Polypodiopsida > Schizaeales > Lygodiaceae > Lygodium > Lygodium microphyllum. The sequence continues at coordinate 252,150 of NW_028229570.1, read as the reverse complement.
GGAATACTAGTAGATCATGCAATTGTAGATACATGATCATCTATTAACAACATGAGTTTAGAAATGATGGAGAGGCTTGGTCTAGCAATCCAAAAAGATGCCTCCACAATTCTGCGAATGGCTAATGATAGTCTAAGGTAACCTGAAGGTTGTATTACCAAACTCCTTGTGACTGTTGCTAGTGTGGATTGCATTGTGGACTTTAGGGTTACTAGGTTCGTAGGATGGCCAAGCTATCAAGTATTGTTAGGAAGGCCATGAATCTTGCAATATGACTATCAAGTGGATATACCTAATGGTCGATTGATATTTGGTAAAGGTGCCAATCGTGTGGTAGTAGATACATATCATGAGTCTCCTCAAAGTGAGAAAGCTCCTTTATCCTCTACAGAATTAGAGACATTAGAAGATGTTTTTGCTAGTGAGACTTCATCAAGTGATGAATCCAAAGAAGGGTCCACTGCAGAGGACATCTATCAAATAACTTTGAATGAGCCAATAGAGCCTCAAGATCGAATAAGAGATGCAAATGTGATTGAGCTAGATCTTGATACGCCAAATGATCCGTGACCAATTAAATTAGGGTCCATGCTCAATGTGGAAGAAAGGGAGGACTATGTGTCCCTTATCCAAGAGTTTCGCGACATCTTTTCCTAGAGTTATGATGAGCTGAGAGGTATTCCTCCCAGCCTGGCTATTTATACCATTCCTCTAAAGGAAGATAGTCATCCTGTGTGTTAGAAAGTAAGGCGTATGCCTTTCAAACTGAGGCATGGGTTGTTTAAGGAGTTACAAAAATTGTGACAAGCTAATTTGATCTTCCCTGTTCATCAACACACTGAATGGTGCTCACATGTTGTTATCAAGAAGAAGAAAAATAATGAAATCCAGCTTTGCATAGAATTTAGGGAGCTGAATAAGAAGACAATTAAGGAGTAATACCCATTGCCCTTTATTGATCAAATTTTGGACCAGTTAGAGGGTAGGGAAATTTATTTGTTCATGGATTGCTCTACGGGATATTAGTAGATGGCAATTGCAGAAGAGGACAAGCTTAAAACGACATTTATTACTATCTTTGGTACCTTTGCATACCATGTGATGGCATTTGGTTTATGCAATGCACCTGATTCATGGCAACGAACAGAAGACAAGACCTTTGGTGTCATCTCCCCAAAGGAGTTGAAAGTTTTTATCGATGACCTGGGGGAAGCCACCATAAGAGAAAGAGAGTTGATTATTTTGTGAAAGTGTTTTGAGCATTGCATACAATTTTGCACAGCTATTAACCCACGGAAGTGTGTCTTTGGGGTGCCTTATGGGCTATTGTTAGGTCATGTAGTCAGTTCAGTAGAGGGATCATGAGTGACCCTAAAAAGATCGAGGTCATAGTTTTCATGAGTCCGTTGTGCACTCCGAAAGAAGTACATAGCTTTCTGCCATCTGTGGGATACTTCTGGAGATTCATGAATGCCTTGGCAGAAAGAGTGTTGCCACTAATGAATCTATTATCCTTTAACTGCCTATTTGAATGGAGTCACCCTTGTAAGGTAGCTTTTAATGATGTGAAACAAAAGCTAGTAAAAGCACCAATTTTAAAAGCACCTAGAAGGGGCAAAGTATTCTATATATTTTCAACAACCACCATGCATAGTATCAACTACTACTCATCCCAAATCTGGGAGAAAAAAATGGTATCATCCGATCTCTTTTGCTAGTTGAAAGTTAGGCATATCAAAAAATCAAGTAGACCTACATGGAGAAATTGTGCCTTGCAATGGTATTTGTGACTAAAAAATTCAAGCACTACATTCTCTATGAGAAGGTTGTATTTTATATGAAGGCAGAAGGGCTTAGATTGTTGATGAACAAGTTATAGCCACTTGATCATTTAGCAAAGTGGTTAATCACTTTGCAAGAGTTTGATTATGAGATCAAGAGTAAGCCATTGAGGTTGCAAGGCATTTTGGAATGTCTTGTGGATTTCGAGGAGCCAAAAGAGACTTTGGCGAAAGGAAGCGATATGGAATTGTTGTTTAAGATTGATACGATGTCTATTCCCTCTTGGTATGCTCCTATAATGCATTGCCTCTCGACAAGAGAGACTGGATCCGGACTATCAAAATCAAAAAAGAGGAAAATTAGACAGTAGGCATTGAAATTTTCCTTAATTGCAGGAACATTATATCAGCAGGGGGTTGATGATATCTATCGCCGATGTGTGATGCCTGACAAGATTCCATTCATTTTGGAAGAGTGCCATGGCTCCGGTTGTGGAGAGCATTTTGTTGGGCGGCTTACTACACAAAAAGCTTTGAGAGCAGGTTATTGGTGGCCATCCATTTTCCAAGATGCATTTGAGTATGTCAAGAGATGTGATATTTGTCAATGACATGACAATAGGGAGAATAGGAAGCGACCACTTACTCTTATTATGGCTATACTTCCATTTGAGAAGTGGGGCATAGATTTTTGGGTCCTATTACCCCATCATCAACTGCACAAAAGAGATATATTATTGTGGTGACTAGCTACTTTACAAATTGGTCAGAAGCACGAGTGATGAGGAAGGACGATGCAAAAGAGATTGCAAGTTTCCTATTAGAGCAGATTATATACCAATTTGTCCACCAAAAGAATTAGTATCGGACCATGGAACCTACTTTTTAAATAAGGTGATTAAGAGCTTGACTAAAGCATGAAAAATTAAGCACAACAAAACAACTCCTTATAATCCACAAGTGAATGGGCAGGTTGAAAGTACTAACAAGCAACTTGTGGGTATTCTATCAAAAATAGTGTTAAAAAAGAAGCGAGACTCGGATAAGAAATTATATGTGACGGTGTGGACATATAACAGGACATTTAAACGATCCATTGGCCACACCCTGTTCAAGCTAGTCTATGGGGAGGAGTGTGTTTTTCCCCTAGAGATTGAGTTGCCGACCATAATATTTGCAATCAATCATTCTTTGGGTGATGAGGATGGCCTCTTTGAGCGCTTTATGACTCTGGCCTACTTGGATGAGCTCAAATTACAGAGTTTGTTGTACCATAGAAGTGGCTAAGCGTTGAAGCAGCTGCATGATTAAAAAGTGAAGAAATATACATTTAAGAAGGGACAGTTAGTTCTATATTATGATGCAATAGAGAACTATTTCCAAGAAAACTTGAGCCCAAATGGGACGGTCCCTACAAGATCGTAAGAATAGGAAAAAATGTTAAAATATTGAGGATGCATGCTAAGGAGGATCATTGATGAGCAAATAGACAATCATGATGAGACATAAGAATTGACAAACAAGAACATCTGATATCATCCAAGTATAATGCAAGTACAATTGATGAGAATGACTGATGGAATGAGTGTGGGAATGAGAGCCTTTTATAGTCTTACAATAGGTGGTATTGGTAGGTGGAAAAAGGCGGAAAGTGACCATGGTATTCACCAACCATGGTTTTAATAAACCATGCATACATGACCTAGTCTAAGGCTTTATTTGCAGTATGTTTCTTTGCCTTGTTTGTTCCATACAAAGAGGCTGTGGTGGATGTGAATGCACATTTCTCAACAACCCTCCTCAATCACAACCAAGAAAGACACTGAGTATACAAAGGTTTTCATGAGTAGAACCTTGCTAAGTGTTATTTTTTTAGGCCAAGAGGGCCAATTTTGTTAGGAGTGAACTGTGTTATTACCTTAGGCCAAGAGGGCTATATGTCTGTTTGTGGTGCAGCTGCATTTAATGCTTTTCTGTTTTAGGGATTGCATCACACAGATTGCCGAAGTCATTGGAGGGAGCCTTTGCTGCGGAGGAGCTTTTGGTGGCCATTACAGGTGGTTTCATCCCCTTTTTGAGTTTGTCCCTTAAGAAGATTATGATATATATGTATGTAGAGGTTACTTTCTTTTCATTTGTTGGGGATGAGCAATCAAGGCATGAAGTCCTAGGTTAAGGTGAGGTATGTCCGAGCAGTTGTTGCCTCCTGCAAAGATATTGTCACGCACTGAAAGACCTATTTTAGAAGGCAATCCTAGTGACCCTATTCTATTGACCTGCTAGGCGACCATTCTAGAAGTTTCTGTTAGTTATGTGGCAATTAGAAGAGTCTGCTAGAACAAGTGTATGAAAAAAGTGAAATCCTATATAGCTGAAGAATAAAAATATATAGAGGTTTGTAAAAAGGATTTCTAACCCCTATAAAAATATAAAAGGAAAGAAAGAAAAATCCTTGAGCAGTTGGGCCTAGTAGGTTCCTGGGGCCGAGACAAGACTCGGGGATGCTGCCTTGTCTTCGTAGGGGTGGCACCTAGCTGAAAAATAAGAATAAGAGAAAGTTGGAGCAAAAATAAAAGTGAGCGAATGATGAAAAGGAAAATTGATTAAGTGTCACCTTGCGAGGACTTGGTAGGTTCTTGGGTACTGAGACAAGACCTGAGGCCGATGCCCTGTTCTCCTTGGGTCACTATGCTCAGCTTTCTCCTTTTTACACACCCAAGGACAGAAGATTTAAAGCTAAAGAAAAATGTATTAAATAAAAATATTTATTTCTTAGGCTATAGGAGTCCTTGCCTAGGAGGAGCTTCTGGTTGAGATTTCTTTTAGGTAGATAGTTTAGACCACCACTTAGGATGACCTCTCTGATAGTTATTTTTATATTGGTCATGTTGGAGCAGTCGATTAGTGACTAGCTTTGGGCTTTCTATCAGATTATGCTAGGCCTACTCCTCGTGGATTTCATGCCTTGGTTTTGTTAGGGGTAGGGTGAGAGCTGGTATGGGTTTTATTGTGTATCTATTTTGTATCAACTTAATTCTCTTTGTGGTTGTGTCTATATGCAGGTGATGTAGGACTTGACGAAAGTAAATAAAATCAGTTATATTTATAGCATAAAATATATTTCCCTTAAATATTGAAATATTCTCTTGTTGATATATGTTCTTGATTTTTGGCAGAAAGACAAACATTGGAAACAATTCTTGATTTTTCAAGTTATGTTTATGTTAGCAATGCACTCCTCTAACTTCAACTGGAGAAACAATATGATATAGATATTAGATCAAATATACAATTCTTCACCCCTATATTACGAAAGGCAATGGATGTTAAGCGGAGGGTATTGTTACATTGATGCAAACTGTCTTGCTTGCCTCCAGAAAAATTTAAAGAGGTTAAGGTGGATGGAAGCCCTTAAGGTTGCCAGGATTTATCTCTTCTATGAGACCAGAGTAAACTCAAACATATTCACTAGAGGGCGATAGGTCAAACTAAACCGGTAGATCTATGAGGAGATTACAAGGGTTATACCGACTAATCAAGTCATGGTTGTAGGACACTCCAGTTGTTGCAACTACAAGAAATATGGATTACCTCATCTTCCTCTAAAATATAGATTTTTGGATATCTATTCTCAAAATCCTAATTACTATGCAATGAATTTATTGCAATGACATACCTAGATTGTGGTAGAAAAATCTTTTCCAAGAATAATATGAGCTCCCAAACTACTCAAATAATGTATTTCCTTCCTATTGACGTGAATAATTATTTTTGTCCATCCATTTTTCTCCTTGATAAATCAAAAATTGTAGATAGATTTTTTTCTAATTAAAATTTAAAACTCTATTTTGAAGTATAAACCCCGATCATTATCGAAATGACAAGTAATATGTAATTTCCTTCCTAAATTAATGAGGTAGAGTAAGCAAGTAAACATCTTTTTTTAACAAATATGGTTGGAGAGAAAATTGATCATAAAATTGTATAATTCTCTAGAATGTTACCTTGAATCTCAATATTACTGAATCTCAAGAGAAGAAGTTTCTTCTCAAGTAGTACAAGCCACCTGAGTTTGATGGTAAAGGGAGGGACATTCCAAATGAGGCAGAAACATGGATAGAATCTATGGAAGACTATTTCACTTTTGCACGGATTGCACCGTCAAATTAAGCCATGATCCCCAAACTAAAACTCATAGGAGATGCCTGTCTTTGGTAGAAACAATGGTATAATGACCAAAGAATGTCCAAAAGCACTATTACTTGGGACAAAATTAAGAACACGGTATGTGGGAGATATCTTCCACCTACATATCAAGCCTAGAAGATGAGCGGGTTCTTCAATATAAAGCAATTAAGCCTAAGCCTAGAAGCCTACTACTCCAAATTCGTAACACTTCCAAAATATGACATATGATGGATGTTTCACAGCAAATATCCAAATTTTGCAATGGTCTAAATCTTTCCCTGAATACGCGTCATGAATCAATGAGATCATCGGATCTAAAAGATTCATTGATTCGAGTAGCTCTAATAGTTTAGAGGATTGAACAAAGGCCAAGAAATGCAAAATTTTGGAACAGAAACAGTCAAAATAAGGGCAACTTCCAAGGTTATGCAAAAATAGCCCAAGGGAAATACTAACCAAATAAGACAAAGAATGCAAAATCAAACCACAAGAAGGAGCAATGAGACTCCAAGGTGCTTTTATTGCAAGGAATCATGACATTTCAAGAGGCGGTAATGATAAAAGCCAAGATGCCAAAGGAAAGGTTACTGGAATAAACCTAAAGGAGATCAGTAATGATAAAGATCCCATAATGGAATCCGATATGAAAAGAGCTAGAGTACACGCCACTCTCAATAAGAAGGGTCCAAATCATCGTTTCTTAGTAATTTGAACACCAGCAAATTATCAAGGTAAACCCTTTTGAATTTGAATCGATTGTGGAAGTACCCACTCTTTATATCACCAAAATGTGTAAAAATGCTAGGATAAACACTATTTTGCACCTAGAATGCTTGTGGAGTTAGCAAACAACAAAAAAAGTTCTACACAACAAACTAATAAGGTAGAATTTAGCTTGGGTGATAATTCTTCCAAAATGAACTTCTATATTTTGAACCTCGAGGCTTATGAGTGTTTGCTACGAATGGATTGGATAATTCCAAATAATGCCCATATCCATTGCGAAAACGGCCAAATCACATTCTAAAACTCAAAGGGAGAATAAGTAACCACTCAAGGAGAAGCATGAAACCCTAAGGTTTAGTTGGCTAAAGCCTCCTGAATAATAAAGGGACTGAAGAAAGGATTACCCATCTATCTAATTAAACTCAACAAGAATGAGTAGGATAGTGAAGCCAAGGATCAACCATCTTGGCTAAAAGAATATGCAGATGTTTTTCCAGAAGACCTAACAAAGCTCCCACCCGCCGCAAGGGAAGTACATCATGAAATTCAGCTCATTCCAAGCGATGTCCCCATCACCAAATGGTCTTACATCGAATGTCAATTCTTGATGCCATTGAGCTAAAGGAATAACTCAAGAAGCTATTAGACCAAGGATGCATCTACCCAAGTAATTCACCATGGGGAGCCTTGGTTTTATTTCAAAAAAAGAAAGATGGAACACTTTGCCTTTGTATCAATTACCATGGATTAAACCAGTTGTTGACAGTGAAAAAAAAATATCCAATCTCTAGGATAGATGAGTTGCTTGACTGACTCCAAGAAGCAAATGTCTTTTCAAAGATTGATCTCATATCAAGATATTATCAAATAACAATTAGGGAGGAAGATATCACTAAAACTGCTTTTAACACAAGGTATGGTCATTATGAGATTATTATGATGTTGTTTGGGTTAACAAATTCTCTTGCCACCTTCAATAGGTTGATGCAAGACATTTTTTACCCTACCTTGAGGACTTCATCCTTGTCTTCTTTGATGATATCTTAACATATTCCAAGAATGAAGAAGACCATGGACCACTTCTATGAATAGTTCTTGAAACAATGAGGGCTCACAAATTGTATGCTAAAAATAAAAAATGTACTTTCTTCAAGAAGCATATTGAATAACTAAGATTCATAGTATTGGTAGATGCATTTCAGTGGATCCTGCTGATGTACAAGACTAGCCACCCCACTGACAACGGACAAGGAAGTGTGAATCTTTCTAGGGCTAACAGGCTGGTATACAGTCTTCACATTAAAGAATATGCCTCAATCATTGCTCCTCTCACCAACCTTCTCAAAAAGAAGGTCTCCATTACATGGGCATCTGCCGAACAATCTAACTTTGAGAAGCTTAAGCATAGTTTGGTAGCAGCCCCTATCTTAAGTCTATGTAATGTGCTCGTCTATTGGCTATCCAGGCATGTCTTAGTGGTCCATCGAGAAATGAATCTAAGCATTTCCACCCAGCACTCCCATGGAATGTTCCAAGGTTTTTCGCCTAGGGTTTCCCGAGTCCACCTTTGCAACAGAAAGTTTGGGGCCGAACACACTAGGATCAACCTGAAACTTGGGCTCTTAGTGGCCAAGGTCTCCTGACAGCCTTCTAGCATTGGGTCCTAGATAACCTGCTTTACACAGAGATATCCAAGCTGAAGTTGACTCATGCTGCACTTGGTTCAAAGAGAATCGGAAATGAGAGGGATGCACCACTCAACCTATCATACGGCATAGTCCCATTCCGGTCCCCTAAAACAACATGAATCGGGTTCTAACTCAACCATACCTAGAGTCGAACGATGGTAAAACGTTGTGAGAAGCCTCCCAGTTTTTTGGGACCACCCTGTCGCAGGATAGACGTGTCGGGGTTCTTCCCATCTGCTTCTCTGGATAGCTTTAGTTTCCTAATTAGGTCCTATCACATTTATGTGTGACATTCAAAATCAGCTTCATTAATTAAGCCTTTTAGGGAACAAGGTTCGTTTGCGTAACTTATGACATAGACACAAAAATAGTGCAAGCAATCCTTTTGACAAACACGTTCCTTATCACATGGCAACATAATTTCTATCCATGATCTAGAATAGGATCTTCCAATGCCACAAACGTTGGGCTCATGGCAGTCTATTGCTCTGTTCCAGACTCGACAAGGGGTGTCCAGAGCTCCACTGACCCCAAGTGACCTAGGAGTGAGACACACTTAACCTTCGGCCCATGAATCGAGCAATGCCCTCTCCAGGTAATCCGTGGTGTGATCTTGGAGATGATCCACCTGTGCAAATATCCTTCCTTAATTAATCCAATTAAGAATCGAGCACAACCAAAGCAATCAATTTAATATCTTCTTCCAGGGAAACATTCCTTTATATCCCCATGGCTACTTGTCATTAGTGACCCTTGCCATGCATTTACCATCAAACACAAGCACTTGGAATAATTATCCAAATCGCATCTAACAATCAGTTTAATGCAAAAGCATTTTAAGATGATGCTAGATCAATTCAACAAAACATTGATAACCTTTTCCAGCATTGCAGGAATAGTCGTGATAACCTTCCATCACATACTCACTCTCCCCCTTGGGATGTCTAAGCAGTTTCATGGAAAATCTACTTAACACTTTGGCTAAGACACATGACAAGGTCTTATACAACTATGCGAGAATGTAAATTCTATTGAGCACTTATATTGATCAATAACCTAACCCTCTTCTCAGTGAGTTCGAAAGCATCGGCCTTTCTTTTGTCTCAGGTTTCCCTAACCCCTTGAGCTCTCTACTTGCCTTTGAGGCCCGGAGTTGTTTGTATCTAGACCAATTCCAAATTTGGATTAATAAACATGGTGTTTATCAGGCGGATCCCAAGGCAACTTAGCCTCTAATCCTTATGATCATTGTTCGTATTAGTTAAGTACAACGTCAGGATTCCCAATCTAATGGCATGAGTGACAAGCGGCCAATGTCTAGAGCTTTGAATATGATTCTCTTCTAGAATAAGTTGCTTGCCATGTAATCTATCAGGCATGCAAGTTGCGACATATACCTTTGGAATGATGAAAATTGCACTTACTCATGCGAGGATGGAAAAACTGACAATGCTTGAGTCTTATATATTTATGAATTCATCATATAGCATTTAAAAGACAATGGTGTTCTCTAGATACACGCATTTGGGGAAATTTAGTTTGTCGAATACTTGTAATGCAATTTATCCTCTTAATGTCCTACCCTTGTAGGGATCTAATGCATCTCATGCGGGACTCAAAGCAAGCATCTACCAAACTCGAAATACGTTACTTTTACGATCGGTACCGTGGTTGAATGGGCAGTGATGTCCTTGCTCAAGGTTTTCATTGCGGGATTGCCATCTGGGTGTGACAACTTTCGCTTGGGTGCCATCTCCAATCTCTTCTCTTTTAGATGTGCTTTGCACAACACTTCCGGGTCTTGTATTCAATTAGTGAGGGCCAATTGGGGGGCGATATAAGCTTGCAGTCGAGGGATAATCATGTGGAAATGAAGTATCGATCCATTGGCCAACGGGAGAGAAGGTATGAGTGTGGATACCCTCTACGGAGGGGAAAGGATCCTTCTTCTTCTTCTCCTCCTCTTCTTCTCCCTCTCTCTTCCTCTCCCTATCCCTCTCTCTTTTTCTTCTTCTTCTTCTTCGTTCCTTCTTCTCCTCTCCTCTCCCTATCCTTCTCTCTTCTTCTTCTTCTTCTTCTCTTATTTCTCTCCCTCTATTCTTCTCTTCTTCTTCTTCTCCTCCTCTCTCTCCCTCTTCTTCTTATTCTTCTCTTCTTCTTCTCCTCCCTCCCTCTCTCTCTTCCTCTCCCTCTCTCTCTTCCTCTTACTCAGGCCGGAAGTAATGGCGAGGGAAGAGGTGGTACCTCTTTCTTCTCACAATGGCAAGGGGGGGGGGGGGGGGGGGGGGGGGGGGGGGGGCGAGAGGTAACGTGGCCTACCTTCATTGCGAGGGGGGGATGCGAGGAGAAGGTGGTGTGGTGGTGGCAGTGACCACCACCCATTTTGCATGGCGGTGGGGGACTCCATCTTGGCCATCATCATCCGCCTCGTCTTCATCGTCAACCTCATCTCCCTCCCATCCATGTCGACTTCCCCTTTCTCCTTCACGATCATCTTCACGCCATCCTTCTCCTTTTCTTTCCCCCCTCTCCACCTATCATTGATGATGACAAGGGGGGATTTTTAAAAAATTCTAATATTTACTTTAAATTTTAGGGGGGGTCTAGTAGGTCATGGAATGGTCATGGGACGTTACAAGCTATGTGACATTAGCAAAGAATTCAAAGTCATAACTGACGTAAGCTCTCTTGATTTGGGTTGTGTGCTTATGCAATAAGGACATCCAATAGCCTATAATTTAAGAAAATTAAAGATCCGTGAAAGAAACTATGCCACACATGCTCTAGAATTAATTTCTGCAATTCATGCCTTTAAACTATGGAGACATTACCTGCTTGGTAAAAGGTTTTCTCTAGTCACTAATCACAAAAGCCTAAAGTGGACTTTTAAACTTAGCCGGATCTTAGTATATGACAATGCCGATGGATTAGACCTTGCAAGAATTTGACTTTGAAATCAAGTATACACCAGGCGAGGAAAATGTGATTGTAGATTCCCTAAGCTATAAATCATTCCTTAATACTCTAATCCCAGAAGAACCCTCTAGGGGTGGAATTCTTGCTACAATGATTCCAATGCCCAGTAAGCCTCTTATAGAAATGACTAAAGAAGAGGAAACGAAGGATCCAAGCTATCAGAACTTGTTAAGAAAATTTTCCATCAAGGATTCAAATCCAAAACTCAAGACTAAGTATCAAGTTTTTTCCCCAGGACAAGAATATTTATTCCTGCAAGTTAGGAACTCAAAAGGAAAATACTCTAAGAAGCTCATGATTCCCCATTTTTGGGTCATCCTGGTTATGCTGCTAAGTCTCTTAATACAACTAAAAGAAGCTTCTACTAGGAAAGACTCAAGGGTGATGTACTCAAGTATGTCATCGAATGCCTAAACTGCCAACACCGAATTAAGGTTGAGCATGTCAAGTTGGCAAGAAAGCTCTAACCACTTGATATCCCTCAAATGAAATGGGAGTATATCAACATGGACTTCATATCGAATGCCTAAACTGCCAACACCGAATTAAGGTTGAGCATGTCAAGTTGCCAAGAAAGCTCTAGCCACTTGATATCCCTCAAATGAAATGGGAGTATATCAACATGGACTTCATAGTTGGATTACCCCCCGTATAAGGAGGGATATAACTCCATAATGGTAGTCATTGATATGTTAACAAAAGTTGCATACCTTATTCTTGTAAAAACCAATTTCAAGGCTTTCGATATCGCCAAGATTTTCATTAAGGAAAATTTCAGGTTGCATGGATTACCCCAAAGAATCATCAGTGACCATGATTCTCTTCAACTCAAACTTTTGGAAAAGTTTGTTCGAAGCTCTAGGAACCCAGCTCTACTTCATTATTGCTTACCATCCCCAAACTCATGGTCAAACAAAGTAGGTTAACCAAGTTATTGAAGACATACTGAGGTATTATTGTAATAGGGAACCCAAACGGTGGATCCAATACCTACCCTTAGTTGAATTTGCCTACAATGCATCATACCATCAAAGTATTCAAAATACTCCTTTTCAGGCACGATATGGGCAAGATTGTCTCACACCGTTAAATTTTTTTGATCCTACCTTACGGGTAGAAGCATCTAGAAAAATGCTAGAAGAAATGGCTTAGCAAAAGTAAACACTATAATGCAAGATATTCAAGCCACCAAGTTTCACCAAAAGGCATATGCCAATCAATGAAGGCAATAATGCATCTTCAAAGAAGGTGACATGGTTTTCCTACGAGTTTGCCCAAAGAAAAGTTCCTTATCTTTGGGGAAATTCAAGAAGCTAAGTCCCAAGTATTGTGGGCCATATAAGATACTAAAGTGTCTAGAACCAAATGCCTACAAGCTACAACTCCCTAATAACCTTAAAGTACATAATGTATTTCATGTCAATCTATTGAAAGCATATGTTCCTAACCCACACCATGTACTTAACAACAAATTGTAATGCCCAGTCAAGGAGTCCTCAAACTTTAACAAAAAATGATACTTGGCATGTAGGATATGACTCTAAGAAGCAAAACCCTTAGAGAATATCTCCTCCAATGCAAAGACTACCCTAAAGAGGATGCCACTTGGATTGACCATGAATCACTATGTAACCAATATCCCTCTCCCACACGTCGCCTACGCCTCCATATCCCCTCTTTCTTTTTCGTGATTTAAAAAAATGCCCCCCCCCCCCCCATTACGTTTCATTTTGGGGGGTGGGAGGCCCCAAGGGTCACCCCCCTTCACTTAAAGACTATTTACAATTAACCACTCTTTGGCCTTTGCCTCAAGCATTGCCTCTTCCACGTCCGGCCTCTAATTCATGAGCCGCAAATTTCTACCTGACCATCTCAGGGTCCCCCACTTTCGGTGGCTTCCAAAAATCTGATTGGACATTCACAAAAATTATGAAAATTCTGCAACCATTGCATGGTAGGTCTTTATAGCACTTTTAAAACCCATATGTTGCTTGTCACTTAAAATCGACCCAACTGCCTCTGCCGCCTTTGATGGGATTCAATTTTCCCTTAAATTTTGGATTTTTTGGCAAATTTTGAGCATTTTTCTAGGGCAAAAACCCACCGCTCAGGGAAAAAGAGAGAACTAGGATACACATGAGTACACGTGTGGGTGTCCCTTCACATGTGAGAACTAGTAGGATACACTTGAATAGACATGTGCGTGTCTCTTCACATGTAAGAATTGGGATACATACAAGCACACACATGTGTGCACATTGAATTTGTATACGAGCGCTTCTATTAAAGTGGGGGAGTGATTATGGATAACAAAGGTGGTCATGAATGTATCTAATGCGCCTAAGGCAATTGAAAAATGAGATGCTTCTACAAGATGAGTGCACATTGAGAAAGTGCACTATGGGATGCATTAGATGGAGGATAGAGTTCTCTAATGTGGTGCAATAGGATGCGTATGCACCAACATGTGGCAAGGGTGCAACAGATATCTTCTTCCTTCCCTACTACATGTTCCAATCCTCCCTTTCCAATAGGGTGGATGTACAATTGCATGAAGGGGTAAGGGTCACATACACACACTACCACGCAAGGGTGCACATTAGAGCAATTTTGAGGTCATTTGCAGGGCCTTGTAAGAAATTGATGATATGGCAAGGTTCCAAAAAGAGGGGACCGGTAAAATTTTTGCAAATGAACTTGAAATTTTTCGAAGGTTGGATATTTGAAATCTACTCTTAAAATGCAATCCAGTGATATATAGCATGCTTCTACTTGACATTGGCTTCATGTAGCTCTAGAAAAAGGTAAATTCAAATCAACGTAACGTTGACAAAAATCTACATTTATCCAAAATATGGCATAACTTTTTCAAATTTCATCAAATTGTTTCGGACTTTAGGTCATTAGATTCCATTTTTCAAGGCCTTTCAAATGATATGTCATATTATGGGGTTTTGATAGATATTTGGAGACGTTTACCGGGTTGCTCTTTTTTGGGAGGCTTTGATGATGTGGCACCTTAAAAGGCCCTCTAAATGACCTCAAAATTGCTCTAATGCACCAATGCACAAGGTTCAATTATTTACTTGGTGTACTAGTACACTATATTGATATGTGCCAAGTGTATGCATATGTGAATGGGCTTACATTCAAGAATTTCTATACACACAACTGATCAATGTATTGTGCACACCATATGATGCTATAATACATGGGATGCTTGTCAAAAAAGAAATTTATTTATTATTAATTTCAATTTTCACTTTCCTTTCTAAATGCAATCATTCATGCACCAATTTCAAAAAATTGACTCACCTTACATGGCAATGAAAACCACACAGCCTCTAAACTTTAAACATCCAGTTGGCATGAATTAAAGAACACTCTTAGTTGGGTAATTAGTGCACAGACTCTGATAGCCTATCCCTCTCTCTCCCATCCACAAGTGCACACTCTTTTCCATAGGGTGAATGTCACCTATGGAGACTAGAGGGAGTCCCTTGTTCACTATTACTGCATTAATTATCAAACCCTCAAGGTCTTATTAATGATTACACATGCCATGAATTAAGTTCATACCTTCTCCCTCTCCTGATGTTGCATGACCATGGTTCCTTGGGCTATTTGGGTGGTTCCTCCTTGTACCATGGTGGCTGTTCCTTCATCTTAGTGGTTATTGGCTCCTCCTCTATCACACCAACGGTTCTTTCTACCCAATAATGGTACTTGGGTATGGTGACATAGGCACAGAAGACAAGGAGAAGGGAGAGAGAAGGTGGGGGAATGATGGTGAGAACCCTATGAGTAATGCTTTTAGGAAGTAGATGATATTATGGAGGCTTGGAAGCATGTTGTTATTGATGTTGTTCAACCCCAAGTCATGGCGATGGAGGCGATTTGCTAATCATGGGTACTACTACCATTTTTTTTTTGTGTCTAATGGTTGTGTTGCTACTCATGATGGCCATGGCTTTGATGATGATGATGATGAATATGTAGGTGCAAGATCCTCAATTTGTTGTATCATGTTGTTGTTGCTCATGATGATGATTATGATGACAACGATGATGGTGCAAGCCAATTGCATTGTTGCTTGTGGTGATGATGGCGATGAAAATGATGGGCTACTACCCTGATGATGATGATGATGATGGTGCATGCATATGCTACCAACAATGGTGCAAGCTCTAGGCAATGGTAGTAGGCGGCTTGCTTTATAGTGAACATGATGATGGTGGTGGAGATGACAATGATGGCTAGCAAGGCACAAATTAGTAGATTATGATGATGATAATGCTAAGGAGTAGCAAATTGATGAATAGAGGAAGGAGACAATGCTAATGCTTCTTCATCATCATGATGGGGAAGAAGGCCAAAAAAGAAGGTGGAGATGAGGTTCCATGTGCTACTACTTTCCTCTATATTAATTCCTTTTTTGCCTTTGCTTTAAGCATTAAGCATAAGAAAAATCAACTCCATGACCTTGTTTCTACACTCCATTCATTCTTACTCTTCCAACATCTTGTCTCCCCATGCTCACAGGTTGTAACATCACAATTCTTTGAGCAATGTGTCTCATAGACAATTCCATATCCTCCTCCTATAATCTAGAATTCTTTGATCTACTCATGGTTCATTTCAAGACTTTGTGTAAAAGCAAACTTTATTTCAAGAACTTGGTTGTATTCCTTGATCTACTCGTATGGTGTTTTTTCTTTGCTTCGTGCTATCCCTTTTTAATTTTATTCAAAACAACCCTTGTATCAATTTATCCAATGTCAATTCAAAGCATCTCTATAAACGCATACAATAAAGTTCCCAAATATTGTGTGTGCATTCAGGAGTTGATGGTTCCACACCTCTCCTATGTCAAGATTGTGGGAGAGAAGGAAGGAGTCTCACTTGTAGCTTTCTTGCTTGCACAATGGGGGAATACACACAAAGGTGGAGGCTGAAAACAGTTTTCCTCTTCTTAGTTGTGTAACCCAAAAAGGAGTCAAGTACAAAGAAATAGAAGAACCCTATATATGGGTCTCAAACCAAACTCAACTAACTAAGGTGGCATACTAACTGAGCCACAAACTAGAGTAGATAAGGATAGCTCTCATCTAGCTATTATTCATGAGCGGTGTACCAACCGCATCTGCAACTAACACGTCGGTGACATAAATGCACAACGGTCACCCTGTCATATCACGAGTGGAGCTCGATATCTCAACACTCCCCCT
Organism: Lygodium microphyllum; assembly: GCF_053477565.2. Classification (NCBI taxonomy): domain Eukaryota; kingdom Viridiplantae; phylum Streptophyta; class Polypodiopsida; order Schizaeales; family Lygodiaceae; genus Lygodium; species Lygodium microphyllum. The sequence continues at coordinate 235,563 of NW_028229570.1, read as the reverse complement.
CGAGCTCAATCCCAATTCCTACACACCAAGAAGGTCTTTGAACTTGCGCAGCTTCTCTGCACCCAATGCCTTTGTAAATATGTCAGCTACCTGATCCTCTGTGCTGACATAAACTAGATCAATAAGACCTAGTAAAACCCTCTTCCGCACATAGTGATAATGCACCTCAATGTGCTTTGTTCTAGCATGATAGACTAGGTTATTTGCCAAGTGTATACTACTCATGTTGTCACAATAAATGACAACTGGCCCATCTATAGATGCATATCATAAAGTAGCTTATGCAACCAAGCTACCTCACATGCAGCCATTGCTGCACCCCTGTACTCAGCCTCTGTGCTCGACAAGGCAACTGTAGGCTGTTTCTTGCTGCTCCAAGTGACTGCAGCACTCCCAAAAGAGAACACATATCCACTGGTAGATCGTCTATCAGAAATGCTACCAGCCCAATCAGCATCAGTGTATCCATGCAACTGTATTTGAACCCCAGTCTCATAAAATAGTCCATACTGCAATGTGGACTTCACATACCTGAGTATGCGTCTAGCCGCATCCAAATGCAGTTTCCTTGGAGCCTGCATAAACTGACTTACCAATCCAACAGCATAGCTCAAATCTGTCCTAGTAATAGTCATATAAATCAAGCTTCCTACTATGTGTCTGTACATAGTAGGGTCTTCTAGAAGCTCACATGCATCTGTGCTCAGCTTCACATTCTGCTCCAAAGGAACTGAAATAGGCTTACAGCCTGTCATCCCATATTTGGACAGCATGTCCAATCCATACTGCCTCTGCAAGAGCTGTATCCCACTTGGTGATCTAATCACCTCAATGCCCAAGAAATAACGCAGCTCTCCCAAATCCTTCATCTCAAACTTCTGCTTCAATAGCATTTTCACATTAAGGATATCTTCATCACTGTCACCTGTCATAATCAAATCATCAACATAAATGACAAGTAGCATAATATCTTTCTCTGTTTTTCTCACATAAAGTGAGAAATCTGCCTTGGAAATCTGAAAGCCAATAGTGACAAGATACTTTCCTATCTTGTCAGACCATGCTCTAGGTGCTTGCTTCAAGCAATACAATGCTTTCTTCAATCTGCAAACAAACTCAGGATGAACAGCATGCACATAACCTGGTGGCTACTCCATATATACCTCTTCTTGCAAATCACCATACAAGAAGGCATTCTTTGCATCCATCTGATGTAAAGACCATCCCTTTGATGCAGCCATAGCAATGACTGCTCTTATGGTTGCCATCCTTGCAACCGGACTAAATGTTTCTTCATAGTCAATGCCATATGTTTGTGCATACCCCTTGACTACTAATCTTGCCTTGTATCTGTTCACAGAACCATCTCCATTGTGCTTCACCTTATAAACCCACTTACAGCCAATTTCATTTTTACCTTTAGGCAAAGATACCAACTCCCATGTAGCATTTGCTTCCAAGGCATCCATTTCTTCATCCGTGGCTTTCTCCCATTTTTCTTTTCCCATGGCTTGCTCAAAAGAAGTGGGTTCTGGTTCCTGTATCACTTTGACCATATATGCATAGTGAATGGCTGTAAATCCATCATATTTCAGCCTATCCACAGGATACCTAGCTCTGGTAGACCTGCGCAAGGTAGGTTCACTCCCAGGAGCTCTCAAAACATCCCTGGTCTTCCTTACTCCAGGTGTAACAATAGAAGGAATACCCAACTCATCATCAATGCTCTGTTCTGAGCCACTGGATTCACCATCCACATAAGAGTGACCTGCATTCATATCAAGCATGGGATGATCTACCTTCTCTTTTCCTTTTCGTGATACCTGAATACCACTATCTACATTGCTTTGAGAAGATTCTCCTGATCTCAATCTGCATGTCCATGACGAAGAATGTGAACCACTGCTAGAGGACGCTCCAGCTCCACTAATATTTTGTGACTACTGCTGTGAATTCTGTGCAGCATTACCGTTTTATGCATCTACATCATCAATCACATTTACTGGTTTATACCAGCTACTCATCTCATCAAAAACAACATCTCTGCTCACTGTAAACTTACAAGTAGAAGGGTTATAACATCTATACCCTTTCTGTTGCAGAGAGTAACCAAAAAAGATGCACTTCTCAGCTTTTGGATCCAACTTGGATCTCAACTCATCTGGCACATGAACATAGGCAATGCAACCAAAAATTTTCAAATGAGAAATATCTGGTTTCCTACCAGTATACCTCTCCTCTGGAGTCATCCCATGTATTGCTGCAGTGGGAGTCCTGTTCATTATGTAGACTGCTGTAGCAACTGCTTCAACCCAGTAAAAATCTGGCAAGTCTTTTTCGTTGAGCATGGCACGAGATACCTCTCCAATATGCCTGTTTTTCCTTTCTGCAATTCCATTTTGTTGTGGAGTATGACTGCATGAATATTGCTGCTTTATGCCATGCTCCTGCAGGAACCTTGCAAACTCATTTGAGAGGTACTCTCCCCCTCCATCTGACCTTAGGCATTTTATTTGCAGGCCTGTTTCTTTTTCAACCATAGCTTTAAGAGTTTTGAAATGCCCAAAAACTTCACTTTTCTTTTTCATAAAATACACCCAAACTTTTCTGCTATAGTCATCAATAAAAGTAACAAAATAATGACAGCCTCCAAGAGATGCAGCTTTAGTAGTCCACACATCAGAGTGGATTAATTCCAATGGCTTCTTACTCTCTTGAACATGTCTAGGAAATGGTTTTCTTGCCTGTTTTCTAAACTGACAGGCTTCACATACCTTATGCATTTCTGCAACCTTGAATTTAGGCAATCCTGCAACAATATTTTGGGCCTGCATTGATTTAAGTCGCTGTACATTAACATGACCAATTATTTTATGCCAGATATCAATATCTGCAACTACACCGGTCCCATGTGCAAACATTGCTGCACTCAATTCAGACATGTCTGCATCCAACGTAAACATTCTGCCCTTCTTCTTTCCTTTTGCTATCAAGTGACCTTTATTTTTCATATCCTCAACAAAGCATCCATGAGGATTAAATCTGACCTGCAAGCCCTGCTCAACCATTTGACCAACAGAAACCAGATTCTTGGTGATATTCGGGACATGAAATACATCGAATAGGTATTTCTTTTTCCCATCCTGCATAGACAAAGGAATTTTTCCAATCTGCACAATAGGATGTGCAGTATCATCACCAATCTCCACAAATCCTGGTTTTTCCATTTTCCTTGCATCCTCCATCCATTCTGCATGACCTGTCATGTGGTTTGATGCACCTGAGTCAACATACCATATATCATTGCTTTCTTCTGCACTTGTCACAGAATTGTTCATGTGCTGCACCATAAACAAATGCTCATTTCTGTCATCACCCTGTCTACTAGAAGATGCATAGTTCCCTTGTTGCAGTTTTCCATTCATGATGTCATTCTGCTTTTTATAGCAATCTTTAGCCATATGACCCATTTTACCACAGTAGTAGCATTCAACATTACTGTTTGCATTTTGGCCTCTTTGCCATCCACCACGACCTCTTTGGCTCCCCCTGCCTCTAGAGTTACCATGTCCTCCTCCATAGGACTCGTTTTCTTGAGTTTGCTGCATATTCTGATTTCTACCACGGCCTCCTCTACCTCTGCCTCTACCTCTTCCAGCATTTGAGTAGAAGACTGCTTCTTTTGAAGTTCCTTCTGAAGAAGATGCACCACCATTTCTCTGCTCCTCAGAAATTAGAAGAGCAATCAACTCCTCAAAATCAGGAAATCTTTCATGGACAGAAATGGATGTTCGAAACTGTGCATAATCCTTTCCTAGACCATTCAAGGTCACAGAAACTAAATCATCATCTTCCACTGGCGACCCAATGGAAGCGAGTGCATCTGCAATCTTCTTCATCTTCATGTGGTAGTCATTGATGCTCATATTTTCTCTTTGCATATTGTGCAACTCTTGCTTGAGCTGCATTTTCCTGGCTTGCGTATTTGTGCTATACATTTTTGATAAAGTATCCCATGCCTCCTTTGGCGTACTTGCATCTTGAATATGCACAATCATAGAGTCTGAAATGCTGATAGACAGCCAGTACATAACTTTTCTGGCTCTCTCATGCCACGCTTTAAATGCATGCATTTGCTGTTGATTGGGAACATCAGGAAGAACTGGTTCTTCTTCATTTCCTGCAACAAATTCCCAATATCCTTTTCCCATAAGGAAATTCGTCATTCTAAACTTCCATGCTTGGAAGTTGTTCTTGTCAAGCTTTTCAGTGACAATCTGTGAAAGAGAATCAGACGCCATTACAGAACACTGCAAAAAATTCTATCACTGCAAAGAACACAGCTTCAGCCTCACAAGGGCAAATCTGCAAAACTGACAAAAGTGGTATTTGACCACACAGTCACTTCCTATCGACGATTTTCCATCAATAGGCAACAAGGATGATTGTGTAACTCCCAATGTCTCTGCGCACAGGCATACGATGCAATTTCTATAGTAACTTTTCACCGACCTGTAGAACAGTGGCTACACAGCATAAAACTGGGCCTTTTCCTGAGTGCGTGCATAAAACTTCCGCCTCCAAAACAGGCCCCGAAATGGCCTCAAATAAAAAAAACAGGGTCACCGAGGGCTAAAGCTCGATCCCGCAGCATATACTGCCCTCTTGCTTCACCGCGAAGGGCGTCTCAACCTGAGACAATGCACTCTTGCAATTTCTGGCTGTGCTACCTGCAGAGATCTGCTCCCAAAACAGAAAATGAAAGCAACACTGCTCCTCTTACCAGAACACCACGAGCTTGGCTTGCTTTCTTGAGCTCCTTACCATGAACAAGGCTCTGATACCATGTCAAGATTGTGGGAGAGAAGGAAGGAGTCTCACTTGTAGCTTTCTTACTTGCACAATGAGGGAATACACACAAAGGTGGAGGCTGAAAACAGTTTTCCTCTTCTTAGTTGTGTAAGCCAAAAAGGAGTCAAGTACAAAGAAATAGAAGAACCCTATATATGGGTCTCAAACCAAACTCAACTAACTAAGGTGGCATACTAACTGAGCCATGAACTAGAGTAGATAAGGATAGCTGTCATCTAGCTATTATTCATGGGTGGTGTACTAACCGCATCTGCAACTAACACGTCGGTGACATAAATGCACAACGGTCACCCTGGCATATCACGAGTGGAGCTCGATATCTCAACATCCTATTCCATGATGCAGCATGAACAAGTGGCTTCATGACCAACGTACCTTTAGACCCAGCAATGGAATCAAAATGTTGGGTAACACTACTCAAAAACAAGACTTTGGGCACACTCATATTGCTTTAGGAGCTTCAATCACAAAGCACAATGGCTATCTCTCACCTAGCCTCTCATTCATCATGAATGCTACAATCCATTTGTAGTGAGCATGGATGGCCTTTATTCAAGCATGAAAGTTGCATGTTGGAAGCTCCATGATCCAAGATGCATTCCCTTGGTTCCCAAAGCCTCTATGTCCTTCATATGTAAGAGATAAGCATTTGCATAGGTGTGAGAGAGCACTAAAGAGAAGAAATGAGATTTCACCATTTGGTCCCTTACCCTCATATCTCACTCCCTTACTCTCAAACCACACACACACACACACACTCTCTCTCTCTCTCTCTCTCTCTCTCTCTCTCTCTCTCTCTCTCTCTCTCTCTCTCTCTCTCTCTCTCTCTCTTTGTGTGTATGTAACGTGCCCACCCCCAGGCACGCTTTTAGCTATTTATCAAGAAACGAATCTAAGCGTCTATACCCGCACTCCCATGGAATGTTTCGGATTTGTCACCTAGGGTTTTCCAAATCCGCCTCGCAATGGCCAAACCCACTAGGATCAACCTGAAATTTGGGCTCCTAGGGATCAAGGTCTCATGGTAGCATTCTAGCATCGGGTCCTAGACATCCTACTTTACGCAGAGATACCGAAGCCGAAGCTGACCCATACCACACTTGGTTCAAAGAGAATGGGAAATAAGAGGCATGCGCTGCTCAACCTCTTTGCCCGTAGGGCATGGTTCCATTCTAATCCCCTAAAATGGTATGAATCGGGGTTCTATCCTAACAATTTCTAAGGATCGATCATCAATAAACCTTGTGAGAAGCCTCCCAGTTCTCTGGGACCACCCTTCCATAGGATAGACCCATCGGAGGTTTCGCCCACCTGCTTCCCTCAATAAGCGTTCTTTAGTTATCTAATTAGGTCCTATCACATTTATGTGTGACATTTAAAATTAGCTTCCTTAATTAAGCATTTTAGGGCACAGGGTTTTTTTATGTAATTTATAGCATGGACACAAATACAGAGCAAGCAATCTATTAATAACAAGTTCAAACAAGTTCCTTAACTTATCTTCAAGTTAATCTTTGTCTCTTGCCCATATAGGAGAAATTATATATCCCTTCTGTCCAATAGAAGTATCCCTTCTGCCTTGTAGAAGTAATTGGTCCAAATCACATGGCACCGCAATTTCTATCCTTTATCTAGAATAGGATCTCCCAACATGGCTAGACGTTGGGCTCACGGCAGTCTACAATTCCGTTCTGGTCTAGGCAAGGGGTTTCCAGAGCTCCACTAACCCCAAGCGACCTAGAAGTGAGACACAACTTTCGTGGTTGGCCTTTTCACCACTCGATCTTTGGCCCGTGAATTGAGTAGTGCCCTCTCGGGGTAATGTACGATGCAATCTTGGAGATGATCCACCCGTGAAAAATATCCTTTCTTAATTAATCCAATTAAGAATCAAGCATAATCAAGCAATCAGCCTAATATCATCTTCCAGTGAAGCATTCCTTTATTTCCCATGGCTACTTGCCATTACTAACCTTTGCCATGCTTTTACCATCAAACACAAGCACTTTGAATATTTATCAAAATCACAATTCAACAATCAGTTGAATCTTGTAAAAAGCATTTACAGTGTTGTTCAATCAACCAACAAAACTAATTGTATTTTTTTCCAAACAATACAAGAATAGACATGATAATAATCCCATCGCATATTCGCTCTCCCTCATGGGATCAAAGAGTGATTCTATGAAAATTTTACTTAATACTTGTATGCACAATTCCTAATGTTATTCTTTTTACAATTATGCTATTCATAACCCCTAACCAATTGCTCTATCAATGAATAAGCCATATGCAACTAAGTGTAATTAACTTCCCTTGATACATGCACTTTGCAAACTCCATCTTTCGAAAAAAAGAGAAGAGGCCTATCCCTTTCCACGACCTACTCTCGTACATCATAGTATGGAGCCTAATGTATCTCATGCAATAATCAAAGCAAGCATCTATCAATTTAGAAATACATTACTTACGACCGGAATCACGGTTGGATTGGTAGTGATGCCCTCACCCAAGACTTCATTGCTTGTTGAGGGATTGCCATCTGTGCGTAAAATTTTCCGCTTGGGGGCCATGATCTTCTTCTCTTTTAAACACGACTTGCACAAGACTTCAACAGCCACTTGCTCGAGAGGAAGAAAATTGCAAAAAATTGGCTTGGGAAAAAGGAAAAGAGAGAATGCATGTGGCCACCCCCTAAGGAGGGGGAAAGGGAGGAAGAACCTTCTCTCTCTCTCTCTCTCTCTCTCTCTCTCTCGGTTTCCTTGTGCTTCCTTGTGCCTCCCCATGCCTCATATTTATAGTGAATTAGAGAAGAAGGGTTGTGGCTGAGAAGAGGAGCTCTTTGTGGCGGGGATCTTGGAATAATCAATGATCTGATGCTCAAATCATAAATGTGATGGTTCCATTGGCTCCTAAAGGGGGGTAAAACCCCTATACACTTGATTTGAAATCTTTCTTATCACTCCTTCTTTCTCTCCATGTTTGAAGTGTTGTCTACTGCCTGTAGATTGCAATTGCGGCGCGTGCGATTTTGCAAATCCCTCTCTTTTAAAAAAAAGCTAATAACCTTACTAACTTATTAATTGACTAACTAACTTTTAAACTAACATACTCACTTTTATTGTGTGGAAATATTACACACACACACACACACACTCTCTCTCTCTCTCTCTCTCTCTCTCTCTCTCTCTCTCTTTGGTAAAAGAATAAGTTGGCACACACATGAATAGTTTTTTCTATTCAATCTCATCCTTCAAATACACTTTTTTAGGGTTATGGTTTTTCCATCCCCCTTGGGTATCCAAACTCTCTTTTGGGCCTTGTGATCAATCATTTCTCTTGTATGCACTTGGACTAGTTATTTACAAATAAGTTGCAAATTCTTGGCCTTTGCTGTCTTTTAATTATAAGTACAACTTGCACACAAGGGAGGCTAGAGCCCAAGATCTTGTTATGGCATTCCAAAAAATAGTCTCTTTAAAAACATGATAATTTGTTTGCAAAAAATTGTGGGAATTTATGGTCTTCTTCTTTCCTTCATGTCTTTGCTTTCATGCAATTAACATTTTGTCTCAATCTTCATAATTCGTGGACCAAGAATGTGACTAGCATTCTCTAATTCCTTCATATCAAAGGTTTCATGCAAGCTTTTTTTAAAAAATGCACATTGAATTACTTCCCAGTATCAATCAACATGTCATTTACATAAAGAATCAAGATCATAAGGCTACCAACCTGAGCCTACCTAGTGTATACACATGTAACATGCCTATCAAACACTCCCTTGGTAGTATGATTTGGTAGCCCACATAGGCAATGCTATTTATGGGAGCTCACACTTCTCCAACTTCATTTGCATTCCTACCTTCAATGAAGCTTCTATGGCAGCCATAGCCAACAACACCCTGTCAACTTGAAGCTTTCATATCTCTCTCCACATGCCAAATATCTTTGAATTTCCTTTTGGAGAAGTGTTTCTCTACTTCAAAGCTCCTCCTTGGCACCTCAATCATTGAGATTGGGCAACTATAGCTTCAGCATTGCCTCTTTTCAGAGTCACTACCATAACTGTGTCTGTAGACAGCACCTACCTACCTCTACTCGAGCAGCCATATCTCATCAATCAGGCCATATCTCTTCAAGATTTCTTCTCAAGAGTTGTTCTTCAGGCGACATTTGCATTTTCCCAAATATGGGTGCAGTTTTTACAGTGATCATTTTGAAGGCTTAGATCTCTCAACTCGGGCAAAATAAGTACAAACCCTCTTAGGGGAGTTAGACCCATTAGTGAGAGTCCTCGATCTTAAAGGGTTTGAGAAGATTCGACCTATGGAGCTCGTGGGAACTCATTTACCAGTCATCCCTGTTTTGATAGGGCAGCCATAGCCACTTACCTTCAAGCTCATTTTTCCTTCATTTTCTCTCTCCACCCACCTAAACCAAGCCAAGACCACTCTAATCTCAAGTTTTTAGCAAGTATTCAACCATCAAATCAGCAAGGAGGGGAAGCTATGAAGAGTTTTTGGAGATCATCAAGTCAAACTCAAGAAACAAACATCTAATTTCAAACTAGTATCTTTTGATACTTCACTGCCATTGCTTGTGTCTTTTGACACATACAAAGATCAACTCATTGCGGGTTATTCTCAGTCATTTGAAGCTAATTTCCATAATGGGAATGACCAAAATCAAGTCTTTTATGAAGATGCTTCTCATGAAGAGTAACGCTACTCTTGTTGCTCAATTCAACTGCATGGAAGACTTGTTTATTCCGCTTGCAAGGATGGATGGATTTACTTGTTTTGAAGAGCAATCGATGAATTTATTTGAAGATTTTGAAGACATTTCTGCTACCTCAAAGACAATGATACCTTTGCTTGAGGGGGACATGGACATAAACACTAATGCAACTATTGCAAGCAAAGTCAATGAAGAAGCAGATCAAGAGGACCAAAAGAACAATAATAATAATAAGAAGCAGAAAAATCATGAAGACTTTGAAGTGGCAAACAAAGTGAAGTTTTTTAGAGATCATTTTTCTGTTGCGATATATTTTAAAAATAGATTTTTCAAAAAAGAGATTTTTAAACTATACTCTTAACTTGTGGTCCATGCAACCACCTTGAGTCATAGATAAGGAGAGTTCATTAGATTACCTTGGGCCACAACCTTAAGATTGAATTCCATACAAAAGCTTGTGTCATTTTAGACCTTAGAAAGAGAAAATCACTTCTCTCCTCACTTCCAGAGGATCACGTCTCTCATCTTTCTTAGTGAGAGAATTCTCTCTCTCGTCTTTCTTAACGAAAGAAAAGACCTTAAACCTTGACTTGTAGGGGAGAGGATGACCCCAAATAAATGCAATGTTCATTACACACAAGTAAACATTCCTAGGTGTCCCTGGATGCACACATAAATACATATACACAATGCTAATGCACTTCCTCCTCTTAGAACTCAATCCATCTTCATTTATGTATAACCTAATTGGTTCTTGTGTACACTCTTACACTTGGCAGACACTTCTTTCCCCCTTTATAACTTGTATTGCATGTACCAAAAATCCCCGTCACAGTGCTCTGATCACCCCATTAAGTGATGCACTAGGAATACTTGTATCTAAATGGTCTCATGGCCATGCTAAATCATCATCAACACTTAAACAAAAGTGAGTCATTAATTTATTGACATGAATTTATTAAATAGAGAATGTGTAATAAGCAATCAATTTAGTGACATCCCTCTAGCTTCTAAAAAATTAACTTCAACTATAGAGGGGATACATAGTCCTTAAGAAGATTTGGAAAGTCTTGTAGTTCTCTCTCAGTCATAAACTGAGCGTCAATGGGGGATAACTCTTAAACTTAACCAGATACTTTCGTAATACCTTACTGATCTTAGAGCATTATCCTGATGGTCTAAAATTATTTCAGGCACAAGGAACTCTTATGTTTCTTCTATGTCATGTAAATCTTCCTTGATTGGTTCCATTGGAGGTTCTCTAATATAGGGATGTAGCAAACTTATATGGAAAGCATTATGAATGTTCCAATGACTTGGTAGATCTAAACAAAAAGTCACATCATTTATCTTATCTGTGATCTTGAAAGGGCCATAATAGCGATTAGAAAGCTTAACCACTTTACCCTTTTGACCTTTCTGCTTCTTCAAGTGAGCCTTCTCAAACTTAAGAAGAACATACTGGCCCAACTTGAGATCTAACTTACGACAATGCTTATCTACTTCGCATTTATGCTTCTCTTGTGTCCTTTGGATAGCAACTTTTACTTGAGTGAAAGTTGTATCAATGTCTCTAACAAACTCATATGCTGCAAAGATCTTATCCTTCGTAAGAAGAATGGGTGGTAAATGAGGCTTACCATAGATGATCTCAAAGGGTGCCTTACCAGTACTAGAGTGCACCGTATTATTGTATGCAAACTCTACTAAAGGCAAATACTTTTCCCATTCTCTTTGATTATCAGAGACATAGGATTTCAAAAGGTCCAAAACAATAGAATTAGTACTTTCACTTTTCCAATCCATTTGAGGATGATAAGAGGATGAAAGCTTTAACTTTGTCCCGAGGTTCTCGAAGAGAGCTTGCCAAAAGAGGCTGGTCATGTGGGGATCTCGATCACTTATAATGGACTTAGGCATGCCATGATGCTTGAAAATATGAGCAATGAATAGCTTAGTCATATGATCAGCTTTGATTATCTTTCACACAGGTATAAAGTGAGCTTGCTTACTGAATCTATCAATGATAGTCCATATTGCATCATTGCCTGCGTCTGTGCGAGGAAGCTCCATCATAAAGTCCATAGCTATACTTTCCCAAGGCTCATTAGGAATAGGTAATGGCTTCAGTAGGCCACATGGTTTATGCCTGTCATACTTTACTTTTTAGCATATCTCGCGAACATATCTTTCAATGTCAGCTCTAAGAGTGGGCCAAAAGAAATATCTTTCCAATGCTTGAGTAGTGGGTAGAATACCCCTATATCCAGCATATGGAGATGCATGTGCTTCATCCATTACCTTGTGTCGCAATGGTAATGCTACACAAATTGCTTGATGATGATACAAATAACCATCTCGAATCGAGTAAGGTGTAATCGACTGACCTGATTTAAGCTAATCCCATATGGTTGAGAAGTCGGAATCAGTTGCATACATTTTGGGTAAATCCATGAACTTGTTATGGTAAATAGTTGTGATTGCATTCACTCAAGGTCGCTGTGATAGAGCATCTGCTACCACATTCTTAGTTCTAGATGTGTGAAGGATTTGAAAATGAAACATAGATAAGAAATTTTCCCAATGCATCTGTTTCTCTGAGAGCTTCTTCTGAGTGAGGAAGCATCTTAGACTTTGGTGATCTATTTTAATAACAAAATCTACACCAAATAAATAGTGTTTCCATACTTGAAGAGCATGTACCATCGCCATAAGCTCTTTCTCATATACTAGAGCATGTAGCTCATGGTCCTTGAGGCATCGGCTCTCAAATGCTAATGCATGATGCTCTTGGTTAAGCACAGCTCTAATGCAATCCCCAGAAGCATCACAATGAGCTTCAAAAGGTTTTTGAAGATTCGAAATTATGAGAACTGGTTCTTGAGTCACAAGAAACTTGATTCTTTCAAAGGCTTGTAGTTGCCTTGATCCCCAGCAAAAAGGCATTCACTTCTTAGTAAGGTCATGTAGAGGAGATGCAACATACGCAAAACCTCGTATGAACCTCCTATAGTATGAACATAGGCCCAAGAAACTTCTAACTTCATGTACAGAAGTAGGTGTAGACCATTCAACAATGGCTCGAATCTTCTCAGGATCCATTCTCACTAAATTATGAGAAACAATATGGCCTAAGTAATGAATTTCCAAAAGGAAAAATTCACTCTTCTTAGATTGATGTGTAGTCTATGCTTGCGAAGCTCTTGAAAAGCAATAGATATATGTTTTCTATGCTCTTCTTCAAACCGTGAAAATATTAGAATGTCATCAAAGAAGACACCTGTGAACTTTGAGTGAGATCTGAAAATTCTCTCCATCATTCGATTGAATGTGGCGGGTGCATTAGTCAAACCAAATGGCATGACTAAGAACTCGTATAGTCCAAATGTCATATGAAAAGCTGTCTTATGAACATCTTCAGGTGCTATCCGTATCTGGTGATAGCCGCTCTTGAGATCAATGCGACTAAAGATACTAGCCCCTGACAACTTATCCAAGATATCATCTATCCTTGGGATAGGAAAACGATTCTTGATTGTGATCTTCTTCAAAGATCTGTAGTCTATGCACATACGGAAAGAACCATCTTTCTTTTGAACAAGTAAGATTGGAGAGCAGTATGGAGAAGAGCTAGGTTGAACTAACCCTTTTTCCAACAATTCGTTTACTTATGTTAGGATCTCCACTTGCTGACTTGCACTTACTCGGTAAGGAAGTTGGTTAGGTGGTGAACTGCCTTGGATAAGATCAATTACGTGATCTTCCGAGCACTTAGGACGTAACTCTCCTGGGAGTGAATCACTAAAACAATCTTCATATTGTTTAACAAAATCATGTCTAGCTTGATCAATTAAAGAGAGAGGTTCTTTTAAAGTTTGAGACTTAGAAGCATTAGTTGGTATTGTGTGTTCATTAGAGGCACCAAGTGCCTTTGAATCATTAGTTTCTTTTGACTCTCTCACAAAAATCATGTATGCAGAAATAGCTTTCTTCATTTCTTTAGAAATGCTAACATGACTAACCATTGGCACAGTCCAATCTCCAACATCAGCAATGCATACTATGTTCCGACCCTTGAATTGAAATGCAAGGATCTTCTTAACAAAATTGGGAAGAGGTCTAATCTTGTAATGCCAAGGCATGCCTAAGATAGCATCACAGTTACCTATGGGTGCAAGTAGAAAATATTCTTGGTCGCGGTAATCCCCAATTTTAAGATTCAACTTCCCTTGAATAGGAGTAGAATTGGTTGTAAGTCCTTCAAATGCCGAACTTGATCCAATTGGTGTTCCCAATCAATCCGGTGGAATTTGTAGCCTTTCAACAGTATCTACTGACACAAAATTATTTGTGGACCTTGGATCAAAGAGTATCAAAACTCGTTGATTGTTGAGTGTCCCCCAACCCTTTAAGAGTTGTCTTTTCTTCTCATTTGAATGAGTATTAGCTTGCATATCCGGAACAAAATTTGAGGATGGCGGAAAAGGATCTTTAACCACATTTGCTTCCTTCCTTTTGTGAGGACAATCAGGCTTCATATGCCCTAACTCACCACAAAGAAAGCACCTTCCTTCCTCTTTGTACTTTTGTATCTCAAAGGGTGAGAGATACTTGCACTTCTTGTTACCCTTTGGCTTTGAATATTGGTCATGGGTAAAGGTAGGTCTTCTTGGATTAGTCCTGTCTCTTGGTTGATCATAGAGCTGCTCTTGTCTAGCTCTATAAGAACTCATCTCCAACTTTCGAGATGTACCAGGTGTATGCAAACTTTCAGCTATGATGGCAGACTCCATCATGCGAGATAAGGTTTCATGTGGATACACCTTCATGGTTCTGTGTAAATGAGGGAGTAGGCCAGCTTCAAACTTCTTTTTCTTCTCTTCATCGCTGATCTCCATGAAAGGAGTAACCTTGAGAAGAGTAGACCAAAACTTGTCCACATAACTAGTTACCTTTTCATGCTCTTTCTGGCCTAGCCAATCCCACTCCTTCTTGACATCATTCTCAAAATCAAGAGGCAAGAACTTAGCATAAAAATTATTCTTGAACTTTTCCCAAGTCGTGGGTTTCCTTCCCTCCAAAATGAGAGTCAACCAACAATTGCTAGCGGTGTCTTTTAAGTGCATGCCTACATGCCTGAGCTTGGACTTTTCTTAGAAATTACCATTAGAAAAAGCAACTTCAAATTGCCTGACAAAGGCTAATGCCTTAGCAGGATCTCTCTTGCCAGAGTAAGAGTCAAACTTTATGTCCTTATCCCCATACTTAAAAGTCTTAGTCTTCTTAAGCTTGCTCCTATTATGGTTCCTCTTTGTCCGTTTGAGGATTGCACGAGACTTAGAACCAAGAGAGTAGAAACTAGAAGATGATGAGGAGGAGGAACTTGAGCAATCAGGGGAGTAGCTGGTTGCTGAGGGAGATGACTCCCTCCTTATCTGCCTCACTTGAAGTGAGGTATTTTTACTCTTCTTGACCTGAGAATCCTTCTTTCTTCTAGGATATCACCATCTTTTGGAGGATTTGGTCCTTCATAAGTAGCTTCTTCCCTTGCCCTTAAGCTATCAATCAATTGAGGTACTTTGGGAATCTCCAACAAGCTACAATACTCTGTCAATTGAGCCTGTAATTGCTCACTTGTAGGTGCTTCATCAGTTGCCATCTTTATCTTCTTTTTGCAAGAATCACATTTACTTTGAGAAAAGCAAAGATACTTGCTCTGATACCATTGTTATAGAATCCAAGATACACACTCGACTTTCTTATATACTTAAAATATATATGGCGAATATTATGTTGGCACAGAGGGAGAATAGATGAGAGAAAAGAAAGATGTAGAGAGAGAGGTAGAGAAATTGGCAACACACTAGGGACTGGCCAGTCCCCCCCCCCCCCCCCCTTGTGGAGTTATATTATTGACAAGGAGCCAGCTCCTCCATTACACATAAGCCAGTTCTTACTTGTAGATCTTGGAAATAAGACCACGGTTCCTTGCACGGTATACAACCGGATAACACTTGCACAACTTAGAAGTTGGCACCTTTTGATCCTTCTTGAGTCTCCTTCTCTCCTACACAATATGTGTAGGGCTCTCCTCTTGGTGCTTAATTTCAGCAGAGCTTCTACAACACTTGCACCTTCTCTTCTCCTCTTGGAACTTGATTTCAGTAGAGCTTCCACAGCAATTGATTTCAGCAGGGCTTCTGCAACACTTGCACCTTCTCTTCTCCTCTTGGATACATGCAAAGTGATGCTTTCTTCACCCCTCCCTTACAATCAAGGAGAGCCTCCTCTTTTATAGGCTTTCAAGAGCTTCTCTTCTTGGAGAGAGAGTTGAGTTGATCTTCATGCAAGATGTGGTTGTTCCACTTTGCAACACTAATTTCGAGATATCTCTCTGTGCATTGTTTGGATTAAAAAACATCCAACACAAAAGTTGTAGATCTCGTTGTTTCCAATAACCCATGCGGCTAATTTTTAGAGATCGTTTTTCTATTGACAGATATTTTAAAAATAGATTTTCCAAAAAAATAACTTTTTAAACTATACTCTTAACTTGTAGTCCATGCAACCACCTTGAGTCATAGATAAGGAGAGTTCATTAGATTGCCTTGGGCCTCAACCTTAAGATTGAATTCCACACAAAATCTTGTGTCATTTTAGACCTTAGAAAGAGAAAATCACTTCTCTCCTCACTTCTAGAGGATGATGTCTCTCGTCTTTCTTAGTGAGAGAATTCTCTCTCTCGTCTTTCTTAATGAAAGAAAAGACCTTAAACATTGACTTGTAGGGGAGAGGATGACCCCAAATGAATGCAATGCTCATTACACATAAATAAACATTCCCAGGCATCCTAGATGCACACATAAATACATATACACAATGCTAACGCACTTCCTCCTCTTAGAACTCAATCCATCTTCATTTATGTGTAACTCCTTGGTTCTTGTGTACACTCTTACACTTTGCAGACACTTCTTTCCCCCTTCATAACTTGTATTGCATGTACCAGATATCTCATCACAGTGCTCTGATCACCCCATTAAGTGATGCACTATGAATATTGGTCTCTAAATGGTCTCATGGCCATGCTAGATCATCATCAACACTTAAACAAAAGTGAGTCATTAATTTATTGACATGAATTTATTAAATAGAGAATGTGTAATAAGCAATCAATTTAGTGACACTTACCCTTCACAATCCTTGAAAAAGCTTTTACATCCTTAAGGTAGTTCACATAGGTGTTGTTAATGCCAACCTTACCAATGGGCCAATCCATGTTTATCTACATTATCTTCATTGGTGAGTTCTTTTATAAAAATAAACAATTGCACATATTTCTTATGTCACTATAAGATGCACATATACACATACATATGTATACATACCTGCATACATGTGCATATGCATATCGATTGTACACATATACACCTCACAAACATATAGATGCACAAACACCCACATAGCTTGCATTCTTTACAACAAGATATGTACACATGCACATGCATATAGCATGGATCTACAAACATTAAGCTCAAAAGCCCATTACATTTACCAATTATATTGCTTTTGGTATTTGTTTCACATTATGCACACATTAGAATAAAATCAAAATATTTATCAA
Source organism: Lygodium microphyllum (assembly GCF_053477565.2). Classification (NCBI taxonomy): domain Eukaryota; kingdom Viridiplantae; phylum Streptophyta; class Polypodiopsida; order Schizaeales; family Lygodiaceae; genus Lygodium; species Lygodium microphyllum. Next base: position 218,327 of record NW_028229570.1, on the reverse strand, counting down.
TTTATATTATAATAGTACACCTAACATTCAAATTTGTATCCACAATAAATAAATATAACCTAGTGAAGTAAATATCAAAGAGCCCTAATATATCCATTTACTTTAGCTTCTATAATACAAGATTTACCTTTTTCCTAGAAAAGTTGTGTTTAATTTGGTTAATCTATTTGGAACTCAATCCGAATGTATTATTCATTGGTTAAAGTAAACACATTATGCTCAAAATGAGCCAATGTGTTTCGAGATAATTAACATTACTATGATATTGTTTTTACAATCCACTTTAATCTATTGTGAAGTCACTTTCTCATCTTATATAAGGCATCAAGACTTAACATGTTTTGAGTTTGGTTTACATTACAAAAAGAAATATCCAATTTGAGGAGCTTTAATTTTGAAAATGAAAATTTCCAATGCTTATTCAATATGTGAAAACCCACTACGTTCGATGGATATTTCAATTTTGCATGTCACAATAAGGAATGTTTTCAAATCGGAGACATCATCAAATAGGTGTAGTCAGCTAGAAAGCAATTATAAACTAGTTTTGCTACATTTTAACTCACGTGACCTCATTTAGAAACTTGCAATCCCAAAACCACTTGAAACTAGTTATTGGTATTAGGACTAATTGACTAGAAGGGAGTTTATATCCCTTTACTTCTTGTATTGGAGATGCACTAATTTCATCAAGGCTTTTATTGGTCTTCTATTATGGAAACTTGTCCTTAGAGTTATGAAGAAGACCATCACTCACTATAATGGTAGCCTCTTATGCCACCTACAAGCTAATGGCATAAAGCTTATAAACAAATGACTCCTCCCTCTATAGATAGAAAATAATCCAAACTCGACTACACAATCTAACAAAAGGAGTAGTCACTCTCAATCTTCCTTCCCTTAAAGAGGAAGTAGAAGAGGTCGCTTTGATATGAGGGGCCAAGTAGCCTTTGCAATAGATTCAAAACCATTCATAGTCTTTCTTCCAAGAGCTCTACCTCCAACAATTTAGAAAAAAAAAGGTGTGCCTTTGGACAAATGTGGTAGCACTCTTAAGAAATACTTTACAACAACTAATGCATACTGGGTTTTTTGAATTACTCGTGAAATGAAATTATTATTCAGAAAAAGAGACCAAAAACTCTTTATCCATATCTTATATGCTAGTAGTCGTATGGAAAGGTTCCACTTCAATTCACTCTTCAAGGAATTCTTCTATCCCCAAAATGTATATGTTCGCAACTCTATTGGTTAGCTTTCACCTTTCATTGGACATTCTTACCATCTTTTGAGAATGTTTTGCTCCAACCTTGAGAATGCCATTTGAATGATGCTAACCATCAATATTTTTCCATATTTTCGGCTCCCACATTTACAGAAAAAATTCTTTAACAAAATAGATGGCTTGTAGCTTCAAGAACAATGGAAAAAAGTCATGGCTAGCACAACTACGCAAAATGCATCAAGATAAGTCATTTTTAGCATAAGTAGCCTCTTCATGGATCCCAATCAATAACATAGTCCGTAGACATCACAATTTTAGCAAATCATCAAGGCCCTCTCTCTTTCATTTTCTTTATTATACAAACACAAGCAAAGTCTTTGCTTAAGACCCCATCTTGAACCTTGTGCTTAAATCATCTATTTCCAGCTTCCAAGAGATTAGCAGCCCTTTCCTTAAGTAGGCCCTGTGCTTGCATACATCAAAACCATGTACATAGATTTTTTTCGAGCATCTAAAGGCAATTTTTTTTGCTTCAATCCCAGCTCTTTTGCTTTAATCCCAACCACTAATGGCTACCCAAATTAATGATAAATGGGATATTGTGGTTTCAAATCAAGCTTTACTAACTCATGCACCTACTTGACTTAGATCTAGATCTCGGCAATAAGAATAGTACCTCTATAAATGTGTGAGCAACAAGTATCAATTTGAAAGAAGAAGCTATCCTTGACCTTTGTGAGACAAATATTCACTCCTTGTGTTCCTCGCTCTAGTCACAAGCTCACATGAGCACCAAATGTAGCTCTAATATTAGTTGAGAGGAAATAGAGTGCAAGAGGGTTGAGAGAGAGAAGAATAAAAAGGAGTTATGTGGGTAAAGAAATGAATGGTACTCTTAGTTTTTGTTATCTTTACTTATATATGGTTGTACAATGTGTACATATACAACATCAACTATTGGCCATTGGCCTTTACCCAATAAATTTGTTACGAAAGTATTAGCAATTCAAGATTTCACAAGTTCCAAGAGAAAAATTATCTAAAAGGTGACTCTTGACATAGATTTAAAAATGCAATATTTATCGATCGACGTTTTAAATAAACCATATATTCTCTCATTAATTACATTTGAGTAAGAAAATTTAGAGGGCTCATTGTTTTAAAAACTCTACTAATTAGCAACTTAATCATTTTCTTACAAGTCCCTTTTTTGAAGCATTTTTTCTCCTAATGTGGAAATGGTATTGCTACTTTAAAAAAATATTAGATCTCTTTTGGAAGGAAATGGAGGAAAAAGTCATTACATGTATTTGTATGGTGCAAAGGTACATGGCACAATTCTCTCCAAGATTTATACATTTGGAAGTTATGCAGTCTCCCATTTGCCAAAGTATGCTTATATCTCCTCTTGCATCACATTAACAAGTGCTTAAGATGTTGCTTACTCGTGACACAATTACAAACTCGAAAACATGAATGGTTAGATCAATTGACAAAATTAATTTAGAAAAAAACCTTTCAATGAATGTGTATACAACCATATGATGTAGAAAAGTTGGCACAATTCTCTCTAAAATTCATAAATATAAAGGTTGTGCTTTCCCTTGTTCTCCAACGTGCACAATGTCCTAATAAATATGTTTCAAGTCTAAGTATTGGGTCACATACCTAGTTTTACTCCACTAGTTGTTTCTCCATGATTGTGTGTAGTTCCTCCCCCCTCTTGTCTTGTCTATAGTTTTTGGTTTTGCCAAGTCAATCACTCCCTATATGATTAGCTTTCCTTTCTTCTTTTGTTCACATTAGATCATAAATAGTAAGTGTAAAAAAGCCACCTCTTTCAGGGCCTTCACTATGTATAAATCTTCCACCACCCTATTGTTAAACCCCTTCGCCATACTTTATCAACAATAAAACACACCCTTTTTCTAATCAATCTGTGAAAGCCCCCTTTTTATGGTATCCTTCTATGTATGGAAAATGTATACAAGGAGATTCAAAAATACTTTCTATTAAACTCACATGTTGCCTCCTCTCCAACCTCCTCTCCTCTTGCTCAAATATCTTCATCTTACTACAAATATTAAAACCCCCTCCTCTCCTCTTTCTCTCACGTGTAATCTCTCCTTTTCTCTTCCCCCTCCCCTTTTTAATTAGAAGCCCCCCCACTCTCTCTCTCTCTCTCTCTCTCTCTCTCTCTCTCTCTCTCTCTCTCTCTCTCTCTCTCTCTTGTAAGGCCATGTGTGTGTGTGTGTGTGTGTGTGTGTGTTAGATTAAATCTTTTAATTTAAACTTTCATTTTAATTAAACATTTTTAATTTAAAGAAGGAGAGAGAGAGAGAGAGAGAGAGAGAGAGAGAGAGAGAAGAGAAGAAGAAGAAGAAGAAGAAGAATGATAAAAGAAGAAGAAGAAGAAAGAGAAAAAGATGGAGAGGGGAGGAAAGAGGAAAGAGAATAGTCTTTTTTAAATTAAACATTTTTCTTCCTCCCCCCTCCCCTCCTCTCTCTCATGTGTAGGGCCTAGGTCTCTCTCTCTCTCTCTCTCTCTCTCATTTTATCAAACTTCCTTTTAAATCAAAAGTTTATGTGTGTGTGTTAGATTAAACTTTTCTTTTTAATTGAATTTCCTTTTAAATCAAAAGTTTCTCTATGTGTGTGTGTGTGTGTGTGTGTGTGTGTGTGTGTGTGTGTTAGATTAAACTTTTCTTTTAATTAAACATTTTTTGAAGAATAGAGAGGAAAGATAAAATTTAACAGAGAGAGAGAAAATAAAAAAATTAAAAAGAGAATGGAGAGAGAGAGAGAGAAGAAGAAGAAAAAATGAAAAAAGAGGAGAGGGGGAGAGAAGAAAAAGAGAGGAGAGGGGGAGAGAAGGAAAAGAGAGGAGAGAGGGGGAAGAATAACAGGGGGGAGAGAGAGAGAGAGAGAGAGAGAGAGAGAGAGAGAGAGAGAGAGAGAGAGAGAGAGAGAGAGAGAGAGAGAGAGAGAGAGCCAGGAGAGGAGAAAAAATAAACTAAAATAGAAGGCATAGAGAGAGAGAGAGGGTGAATAAAAAATTAGAAACATAGAGGGAAAAGAGGAGAGAGAAAGATGAGAAATGGATTGTTGAGCGAAGTTGTGCGATCGCTTGCTACAAAGCAGCCTAGCGTTGCATGTGCACAAAGCATGTGTGGAATGGTAGTAGGTAATTGATGATTCCCATTTTCACATTAAATTAGGGATTTCTATTGAACTCACATGCTACACTTACACATTTATGAGTGACTCTCCCCTTCCCTATAGCCTCCTCTCCTCTTGCTCAAATATCTTCATAGACAATTGAAGTCATCCCATTGTCACATTGAATGATATGATATAGAAAAGTAATTGCCAATTGTTTTTTAAAGTCTACATGAACATTTTAAGTCTGGATAAACTAATATGATGTTACATCTACTACTTTAGCATAGGAGAAGTATTGAAAGAGAAGCATTATATCATTAGCTAGCCAACAATCTTGCAAGCCCAATGTGCCTTTTGTCCTTTGGAAGGTCTTTATGCATGGATCAATTAGTTGTTGGTAGGGAATATAGAAAATATGATTTTTGCTTATAGCTTTTCCCTAGAAACAAATGTTAAAGAAAGAGGATCATAGTTTGTCTATGCAATAGTGCAAAAGAAGGGGTATTAAATGCATATAGGTTAACAAAACCACTTGTGCAAAGTTCTTCTTGGAGGTGTAAATTTGAAGGAGCAACATCCTTGTGTGATTTAAGAGGTACATGAGAAAGTGCTTCTAGTTGTTGAAACATTCATCATTTTATGCAAACTCAAAGTGTTATCAATGGCACAATCGTTTCCATCAACTCTACTGATGGAATTCCCTTGATCTAAGCCTTGCATGAAGTAGGCTCCATTGAGACATAAGCAAGCATGTTCTTCCTTTCTTCACATATGGATTCTCATATGTTTCCTTAACTTGGCTTGACTTCAACTATAGGTGATAGATGGAGATACATAGGTGATGACAAGTGTCATGCTGATAATGATGAGGCATGGTGACAATTATTTGATTGGTGATGTTAATAGTGGACAAGACTACATTGAGCAATCTTTGCCTTCCCCTTCCATCTCCATGTTCTTCTTCAATGTCAAAGATATAGGCTTGTTTTATAGAGCCTCTATTTTCTCCATCTTGTAATGATGTCTCCATTTGTATACAACATTGTGCTTTTTGCATTAAACACATTGAAGCTTTTTTTTTTGGCATGCTTGCTTTTTGGATACATGCATGAAATTTGATATTTTTGGGCTTGCCATGTCATGTTATATGTTGGAGATAGGTTGTTAGGTTTCCATAAAAAATTTGTTCTATGCTAATCATGTAAATACAAAGGCAAAAGTGGTTAGATAACTGAGGTGCCAAAATTTTGATTGGGCAAGTTCAGTTCCAAGATGTTCCAAAGAGTCACAAAGAGAAGCACTTAGATCAAGGGCACACACAAGTCCATTCAACTCGTGTGAGTCCTCAAAGTGAAGTTGTGGCATGTATGGCCAAATGTGTTGAACGTATAACCCGCATTTGATGGGACTGTATGGTCTTCATTGAGTCCCTTAAAGATGGGGGTTCTAATGAGCTTGAGAAAGTGTTAGCAATGTGTCAACCATTTGTCTTACTCCCGTGAACCCATCTTCAATTGACCTTGTTTGTGTGTGTGTGTTTTTTAGAGTTGACCTTTTGTTTTTGGACTAATTCATCTCATCAAGGGTCTAATTCTCATGATCATTTAGTTTCTTCTAGATTTGTGTAATCCTATAAGGCAAGAAATAGCAAGACTACCAATGGGCAAACCTAATGCATTTTGTTTGGCACCTCCACCTTCTCCATTGAAATATGTGAATAGTTATCTTTATATCAAATTTTAGTATTTGACTATATAGTACAAGTCATTTTAGAACCCATATTACAATATGCCAAGTGATTTCATGCCATCATGTGGCTATTTGCATTGCTAACAAAGGTGTAAGTTTTTTTTTTTCTTATGTGAAATTCTACCTCATTATTATATAGATGGATCCATAATGACCTTTATTTCTTCTACATATAAGAGTGTTTTTTTTTCTTTGGGGGGGGGGGGGGGTTAAATTTGTTTTGATTTTTGAAGCTCTTTTTCTCCACTATTATAATAATGCAATGATTCTATTCTTATTTCATATGGTATTGTTATTGGCAGTTCATATTTGGTGCCTTCACATTTGATATTATGTCTAGTAGTTTATGTGGTACACTCACATTGCCCTATGCCAGTAAAGCCGCAAATCGAAATAGTTTGAAAAAAGTAATGTAGTTCTATATGTCAAGGTACCATGGAGCATCCCTCCTCACAGGTAGGCCAACCTTGGAGCTGCCCCTAGAGCTTGAACCCAAGACCTCATTAAACCCACACCCCTTTGTTACTAATCGACCTATGCTCTTACACATCAGCATAAAATCAAACTAATTCATCCTTGGGAATTGAACCTGGCTTCTCAGGCAAACACAAAGATAGAACCTTTGGTACTGATCGGCCTATGCTCTTACAGATCAGCATAAAATCGGACTAATTCATCCCTGGGAATTGAACCTAGCTTCTGAGGCAAACACAAAGATAGAAACATGCTTGATAGTGGTGCTAAGGGTGCTGGCACACGCATAGTCTTTACTTGCATTTCAAAGTAAAGATGATGATAAATTTAGTGAGTGAGTGCGAAAGAAAAAAGGCATGTCACGCGACACAAAGGTGACTTATTTGACATAGAAAAGGTCTTGTAGGTCTCTGCGTGACCTCCATCCTCAGAAACTGCCTTTTTATGTGTTTGCCTGTCTCCTTGCTTTCCTCTTCTTCCCGAGGAGGTTCAGAATTGCCAGCATGAGCAGGAAGCCCAGGACGAAGCCCACTGCAAGACCAGGAGGGTACAACAAAGCCTCGCCATGGTCATCATCATCGCGGGGCGGGGCAGTTGTAACAGCAGGAGCAGCAGCAGGGCCAGGGCAAGCGGTCGGCAGCGGGGCACCGCAGAGGCCGCTGTTGTTGGCAAAGTGCTCAGGAGGGAAGGTGGAGAACTGGGTCCCACTTGGTATCTTCCCCTCCAGCCGGTTGTTGGACACATCCAGCACCTCCAAGCTGTCCAGCCTTGCTAGCTGCTCCGGAATCGGCCCCGACAATCCGTTCCGCGAAAGATCCAGTGTCTCGACCGCAAGCAGACCTCCAAATGACTCTGGGATGTGGCCTGTCAACATGTTCCTGGATAGATTCAATGTCTTCAAAACCTTCAGTGCCCCCAGTGATGCCGGAATGCTCCCACTCAGTGCATTGCTAGACAGATCCAAGTGTGTGTAGAACCGCAGCACAATCGTCATATCTGCCTGCATGCCTTTCGAATACTCGTAAGCATTCCCCGGTGATCCATAATCCTCAAATTCGGGGTAGAATAAGAATTGCTGGTTCAGATGTGGATCTGACATGGCCACTAGCTCCCCCAAATCAGCTGGTATTGCCCCTGTAAACTGATTCCTTGAGATGTCAAGATTCCGGAGTTTGGTCAGGTTTTTAAGGCCAACTGGTATAGCTCCACCCAAATGGTTTTCGCTTAAGATAAGAGCTTCTAGAGATGCAGTGTCTCTGACCCAAGTGGGAAAGCCTCCGCTTATGAAATTGAAGCTCAGATCTAGGTCTCCTAAAGCTGTGCAGTTTTGTAAGGAACTTGGAATTGATCCCCTTATGAAGTTGTTTCTGAGGGATAAGTATTCAAGCTTCTGTAGGTTACCTAGCTCATGAGGAATGCTTCCTTCAAGCTGGTTGTCGTGAAGGATAAGCGCTAACAGGGTCGTACAGTTGCCGTAGCCAGGAGGTATTTTTCCTGATATGCTGTTGGAAGAAAGGTCCAAGCCATAAAGGTAGAAGTTACAATCTGTAGGCATTCTCATGGACCCACTCAAATTGTTGTCATGGAGGGACAGAAACATGGAAGTTGGCATAGGAACAGGTCCTGTTAGTTGGTTTTTGGAAATGTTGACAAACTCGATGAACTTGCTGTCCATGAGCTCATCAATGTGCCCAGAAAGCATATTGTTGGAGAGGTCCAAGCCACTCAGTTTTAGCTGCCCTATCCATAGAGGTATGTTGCCGTGGAGGCTATTGGATGACATTGTCAGTAAATACAACGCTTGCTGAGATGAGAGCCAAGAAGGAATGGTACCTGTCACATTGCAATGGTTCATGTGAAGCTCTTCCAGCTGGAATCTTGGTAGATTCGAAGTTGAGTCGTCTAGCTCTAAGAGATTGTAAGAGGCATAGAGTAGACGCAAGTTCGATGCATTCCACAGAGAGGCTACTATCCCCTTTTGCAGTAAGTTGTCTGAAATATCTAGATAAGTGAGCTGAGAAAGGTTTGTGAAAGAGAGGGGCAGAGATCCTTTGAAGTGGTTGTGATTGAGAAAGAGATCGCCAAGGTAGCTCAGTTGGCCGAGTGAGCTTGGAATTGTGCCCACAAGCTTGTTGTTGGAGAGATGTAACGTAGCTAATCTTTGCAAGTGGCCAAGGGATTCGGGAACTTTGCCTGCAAGCCTATTGTATGAAAGATCTAACTTTTTTAATCCCTTCGAGTAACCGAGTGAGGCAGGAATAGAACAGTTCAGTGCATTATGAGAAGCCATCATGTGTCGGAGCTTTTGAAGCTCCCCCATCGATTGAGGAATACAGTCAGTGAACTTGTTCTTTTGAATCAGGAAAAACTGGAGTTGTGTCATGTTACCTATACTGGCAGGCAATGCACCTCCGAGCTGATTGTGTGATAAGGCAAAAAATGCAAGACTCGTCAGCTGGCCTACTTCTGGCGGAATGCTACCCGTCATTGAGTTACCAGCCAGATTCAGATGTTGAAGCTGTGTGATGTTTCCCAAGGATGATGGAATAGGCCCTGCAATGTTGTTGTGCGAGACATCCAAATACAGCAGTGATTCCATGTTTCTCTGCAGATATTTTCACAGAATTAAAGAGTCAGCTTTGATGTATACACAATTTACAGATGTACTGAAATTGGTACATGCAGGCTTACAGTAGCACTAACTGAGAGCCCCCTACTTCAAATTTTCACATGCATGAGCTGCCTTACTGCATCCATTCCTCCCATTTGCGTATATGGTGGCAAAAGAACATGTTTCCAGCGTTCCAGCATTTGTGTGGGCCTCAAATAGGGGACAATGATGTTTCAGGCTGGCAGAAAAGGGCAGTCGCTACTTTTGCGCACCATTTGCTTCCATGCCACAGCACAAGCCTTCTCATAATCACATTACTAGGCGCTCCGCGGGGCGGGCGCGATTTTTGCCCGGGGGGGGGGGTGGTGCTGGACGCGTGGCACCTGCCCCCGCATTCTCTTTCTTTTTTGTGGGGGATTGGGGGGCTGCCACATGGCACCCGCCCCCCACCTCTCCTTAACTAATAGTATAGATGCTAGCTGTTTCTAAACATCCTTAGGGTGGTGCCGCAGCCAGGTACTTTACTTTCAAGGGTCTAGCGAGTGAAGGTAGCCACACCTTAAGTAAAGAGACAAAAGAACGCGCCACACCATATTCACTTTAGTTTGCCGTACTTCCATAAATCCTATCCTGGGTAAGGGCCGGGCGCAGCACCACCTAGTCCTGAGGCAGCACCACCCTTAATATTAGTTATCCTCCTTTTTACATTGAGACTACCTATAGTGGTGAGTCGACATGGAGACCTTATTTAGGGGTCACTGATTGGATGGCTGAATGAATAGTTTACAGGTTGACATGCTTTATAATTAATTTGTGCATCATTCCCATGCTTTTGTTGAGGAATAGTATAATTATTGAAGGTTACGCAGATTGTCTCCTCAGATTTATGAGAATGTCACGTTGTTAGTTCAGTGGTGATCGATTGTACTACAATAGTCCAAATGGTGATGAAGTGTGTACCTTGGTATTATGATGCACAATTCAGACAAATGCACTCTTGACTGGCTAATCATGTGTGAGTGATCGTCTATCCATGTGGGTACCTCCATTATGTATGGTATTTTATGGTATAGATACAATATTACAAAGTTCCACCCATGTGGGTACCCCCATTATGTATGGTATTCTATAGCATAGATACAATATTACAAAGTTCCACCCATATTATTTTTAATTCTCGAGACAATAGCTAAACATTTGAATGTGGGCTGAGGGTCTGCACGGACATGATAAGGCTTTCTTGGCCTCCATTCGTGAGGCTCTTCCAAAGGGCATGGAGCATTTCTTCCTATTTGGCAGTATGGTATAGACTAGACCTATTTTGCTAGCCTTCCATGGCCATCTGCTTTTGTACCTTGCTAACGCAATAGATTCAGTGCTCGTAGCTCAAGGGAGGTTTTGTTAAGGCATTTTTGAAATGAGCTCAAGTCCTTTCATTTTCTATGAGATCATTGTAACCATTGTTTGTAGCAGCCATTGTTAAGGAGATCCGATTTTGGTAATTCAAGTGATTCAAGATCGGCTTTGACGTGTGCCATATATACAGGAGTGAGTTTTGCTTGTGAAAAGACAGAAATTGAAATAAGGTCCTGCATAAGGCTACACAACATGTAAAACCTGAATTATCCCTCCATAACTTTATTACTTTATTTGTCTCCATGCCTTTAATCTATGCACTGTGCTTTAACATAAGAAAGTTACCTGTGAAAGCAACTGGATTAAGGTGCCATTCAAACTGGAGGAAGAGATATCCAGATGCTTGAGCTGTGTGAGGTTGCCTAAAGCTGAGGGGATGGTACTCTTAAACTCATTGTTTGCAAGAAAGAAATACTGCAGTTTTGTGAGGGCTCCAAGGGAATCTGGAATAGGCCCAGTCAAGTGATTGCCAGCAAGAGACAAGTAGTGCAGCCGTGTGAGTGATCCAAGGGAATCTGGAATACTGCCAGAGAAGGAGCAGTCTGAGAGGTCGAGGTACTCCAGCTGCTTCATATAGCCGGTTCCAAGAGAGGGATGGAGGGATCCATTAAGTTGAGGGCAATTTGAAAGGTCGAGGTGTTTCAAGGTGCGGAAAGTTAATGTAAGGGAGGAGGGCAAGACTCCTGCAAGCTGATAATTGTCTGAAAGGTCTAGGTACTGCAGGCGTGGCAAATTGTGACCAAAGATGGAGGAAGGAATTGTGCTCCAGGAACTGCTTGAAATGTCTAGAACCTCAACTTGGCCCAAGTAGACATTCGTGAAGTGAGACTCGTTGAATGCAGTGCCACTGAGATTGATGGATGTCAGGTTGGGTAAGAGGGCTAAGCTGTTGGGAAGATTGCAGCCGAGAGAGGGGTTGTTGCTTGCATCCAGCTGCTGCAGGCTTTCGATTTGTGCCAGGCCGCCCAAGAGAAGACTGCAGTTGCCCGAGGTATAATCATAGGGCAAGGTGCCGGAAATGTCGACCGATGTCACTTGCCCAGTTCTCACATCGCATGTGATCCCCTTCCATGTGCAGCAGTCGCCATTGCTCACTGTTTGCGCAAGTACAACACAGTAGTTACGGTCAAGTTTGTGTCTGCAAAAAAAAACCTTTGCTTGGGTGACAGGGAAGTCAGTGGTCACCTGAGAACTCCCAAATTGGGGGTTGATTAACGAAGGTGGAGCTAATGTTGAGGAGAATGTCTCTCTGGGAGGGATGGCAGCGCCCATCAGCGGTGCAGAAAGAGGCCCAGCATAGCATGCACACGATGATGCTGAGAACAGTAACAGGACTCCCTGATCTCATTTCGTTATTAGTTGCCTTGCCCACAGAACTCTCTCTCTCTCTCTCTCTCTCTCTCTCTCTCTCGTATATATGGGGCTGCGCCTTATTATCAACTTGGGTCGCCATGGCGACCTACCAAAACTTAATGTCGATGTACTACAGACTTGACTGTTGCTGTCGAGTATTGACCAAGGGAGAGACATTGCCAACCAAGGGAGAGACTTGACTGTTGCTGTCGAGTATTGACCAAGGGAGAGACATCGCCAACCCTGAGAGCCGGCGCATACGCGGATCCTCATGACTTTCAAAGGTTCATGATCACGTAAATCCAATGAGGGCCAAAGGGGTCAATATGTCCCACAAGCAAAACGCACCCCACCCCAATTCAAGTGACAATTATTTATCCATCATGGGAGAGACATTGTCAACCTTGAAAGGCTGTCCATACGCGGATCCTCATAACTTCCAAAGCTTTATGATCATGCAACAAGGCTGCATTAGGTCCCCCTCCAGGGTCTCGGAAGGGACAATCCTGTGGGGTTATGGGGGTGTGTGTGTGGAGAATGTGGCGAATGTGGGTAAAACAGGTTCATCTGTCCCACAACCAAAATGCACCCCACCCCAATTTAGTGACAATTATACAAAAACTGATGTAGCTCATTTAGCCACTTAAAAGTTACGACAATTTTTTCATATTACATATAAGCTTAATGTGAATCAAACAATTCAGCCATATAAATTATTTACATTTTGGTTTTCTTAAAACCTTATAACAATGCATCATTAAGTGTCACTCTATTAGCCTCTCATCGTTACTCTTGTGAACCCTTCGTTTATAACTAAGGGCCAGTTCAAACCTGGCAAAAAGAATGGTAAAGGCAATCTCCGCTGATCTACGTGTCCATTTCTTGTTGGCTTTTCAAATAGTGTGACAAAATTCTCATTTTAGGAATTTTTTGGCTTGGACATGTTGGGCATAATGAGCTCGACGGCCTAAAATTGATGCAAATAAGGTTTGAACCATTGCCCATTAATTTTTGTCCAATCAGATTCTTCCACGCACATTGGTATGCATGTTGTTCAATATGAACAATGTAGAATGAAACATGATTTTAACCATGTGTGCTATCCATTGAGGTTTGAACCCACCCTACATTTTCTTGATAAAATAATCAAAATGTCCAAAAATAAAAAGGGAACTCTAGATGGTATATGCAGTCTCACTACTAAAAAACGTTTATGTAGCTCACTTGGGAAAAAATTTTGTAATTGGGGTTTGTTAGATGCCACTCTTACTAGCTCTTTTACACTATTTTTAGTTTTAAAAGTTAATGTCTTCCCAATTAGGAACCCAATTTGAGGCTAGTGTTGATTTAAAACTGAGAAAAAAAGCTTCAAATAATGTGCTTACAACTCTACAACCAGATTTTGTCAACAATGTGGAACCATATCTCTCTCTTTTGCAAAATACACAAGGTCTCCATCTCTTTCTTTTTTAGAAATGTGTATTGTATTTGAAATAAATATTTACCATAATCTATGTAAGAGGCACACAAAGACAAAGAAGCACCGTCTATGGGTTGTGATTTACCTTGTTAGTGTTAGGGGTGGACTAGTTTGTTCCTTGGGTGGACTATATAAATATAGCATTTTCACAAATGAGTCATAAGTATTGTTAATATGATAGCCTGATGAGATAAATCTTTTGCCTTCAATATGGATATTTGATTACCATTATTGGGGGCTTTCATAGGTGAATAATGAGCCATTAGATTATGAAGTGTAACCTTTTGATAAGATGTGCATGAAGATAGACAAACTTACTTTATCGTCATGTTTTTTAATATGGATATGATGATATGTTATATTAAGGTAATATATTTACAACATCATTAGGGGATACATTAGAGCTTGCTAAAGGATCTTGTAACTATCTTGTAGACATATTGCTTACCCTTCACAATCCTTGAAAAATCTTTTAGATACTTAATGTAGTTCACATAGGTGTTGTCAATGTCAAGCTTACCAATGGGCCAATCCAGGTTTATCTATATCTTCATTGGTGAGTGCTTTTATAAAAATAAAGAATTGCCCATATTTCTTATGTCACCATAAGGTGCACATATGCACACACATATGTATACATACCTGCATACATGTGCATATGCATATCAATTGTACACATATACACCTCACAAACATATAGATGCACAAACATCCACATAGCTTGCATTCTTTACAACAAGATACGTACAGATGCACATGCATATAGCATGGATCTACAAACATTAAGCTCAAAAGCCCATTACATTTACCAATTATATTGCTTTTGGTATTTGTTTCACATTATGCACACATTAGAATACAATCAAAATATTTATCATTTTATGTTAAAATAGTACACCTAACATTCAAATTTGTATCCACAATAAATAAATATAACTTAGTGAAGTAAATATCAAAGAGCCCTAATATATTCATTTACTTTAGCTTCTATAATACAAGATTTAACTTTTTCCTCGAAAAGTTGTGTTTAATTTGGTTAATCTATTTGGAACTCAATCCCAATGTATTATTCATTGGTTACACATTATGCTCAACATGGGCCAATGTGTTTCAAGATAATTAACATTACTATGATATTGTTCTTACAATCCACTTTAATCTATTGTGAAGTCACTTTCTCATCTTACATAAGGCATCAAGACTTAACATGTTTTGAGTTTGGTTTACATTACAAAAAGAAATATCCAATTTGAGGAGCTTTAATTTTGAAAATGAAAATTTCCAATGCTTATTCAATATGTGAAAACCCACTACGTTTGATGGATATTTCAATTTTGCATGTCACAATACGGAGTGTTTTCAAATAGGAGACATCATCAAATAGGTGTAGTCAGCCAGAAACCAATTATAAACTAGTTTTGCTACATTTTAACTCATGTGACCTCATTTATAAACTTGCAATCCCAAAACCACTTGAAACTAGTTATTGGTATTGGGACTAATCAACACACTATGGAGTACAAAAAAGGAGCAATCATATAAACATAAAGATCCTTGCTTCTCAAATTCCTAGACTACAAGCCTTCACAAGATCGAGTGACAAGGTCTTAATGGTAAAGTTAGGAGGCACTTCTTCGAGCCTGGAACAACTCGTGGCCTGATAATCTACAACAACTTACCAAATGGCCCACGTCACCATTACTTCTACGCATGGTGACAAATCAAAGAACATCCCCAACCAATTCACCTCTGCTAGGGTTATGCACACTCACTCTACCATATCCTAGTGGTAGACAATGTTTTGTGACTACACTTAGAGCATGAAAAAAGCTAAATGGCCTAAAGCACTCCCAAGTCCCTAACCCACATTTCAACCTGGTAAGTGAACCAAACTAGGCCTCTTTTATTTAAAACACACCATATGAAGTCTTTGCTCATAGCTCAATTAAGCAAGTAGGCCACAGTGGGGCACATAACTTACATGCTTGTGATATATGTGCAATCAGCCCCTTGTGTTCAAGGACTATCTCTTTGTGAAGTTTGCAAATGGCCAACTATCATGATCTTAGTGAAGAAAGTGGAGGTTTTGCAACAAAGGTTTTCTTGGTGGGGGTAGTCAAGCCAACCCAACATACCATCAAATCTATCCTTGAGTGGAAGAACCTATGGTACCCAACAATTGCATGACAAAACCCTCATGATTGACCACATGCTATACTTCTCAGCCTTAGAATTGGAGCTTAGTGATCTCGCAAAGAGACATAAAGACAAGGCACTCAGTCCCATTACAATGGATCTACTTGTGGTGAAAAGGTAGAGTTGGAATGCAGTGATTTGGCAAACAAGACAAACACAAGGGACTCAATTCTGCATTGGAACTCATATTAACCTTTTCTCCCTTATTAGTTGATGTGTGTGTCATGGTAAAGAAGAACATGCTTGAATCAATGTATACCACCTTGGCGGAGCTTTGGACCTCTATCATTCATTCATTTCCATTTACCATCCCAATGGCTTTATTTGTATCATTTATTAGTGTATGCGTGCCACCCGAAAGCGTCAAGGCACTACCCTGGACAGCTTAGTGACTCGTGTGCCTATAAATAGGGCATGGACATTCATCATTCCACCCTTCACTCTCTCATTCTTCAATTAGACTCCCTCTTCACTGAGTGCTAATCACCTTCACCTCAACAATGCCTAGTGGATGCTTCCTGTGGAGTGGATCATGTGCTGCCTCTTGGAGTTGATTTGCTTCCACCTCGATTCGGTACCTCACCTACTGACTTGTCAAAGGAGAGTTGCCCAATATGGTGTGGTGCTTTTGATGCCCAAATGTCTACGAATAAAAGCTTTCTACAGCTTCTCAATCGCATGTCTACAACCACTTACACCAAAAGATCTTCACTCACAAGTGCTACCATTTGATCAACCAAGGTAGTGTAGTTAGCTTCGAGCTCTACTCTATTGTATCAGCAAGATTTTGCTGACAGGATTTACAGTCCCGATGCGATATTTGGAATCCTGAGTGGAATTTTCAAGGGTTTAATGGCATGTTTGCCACTTGGCATAGAGGAGAAACCTTAGAAAAGACAAAAAACGTGGAAGATGCAAGAGGAGTGAAAAAATATAGCATGAGAAAAAAGATCTGCAACACACGATTGAAGCTTGTGTCTTTTTTAGAGCTGATGGAGATGTGCTGAAGAATGGAATCATGGGATGAAGTTTGTTGCTACAATTCCTCTGTTCTCTGACTACAACAACATGGGCTGTCTCTCTCGTTGCAAATCCTACCATTTCTTGACATGGTATTAGTGCAGGAATGCTCCAAGGGCTAAAGATCCTCATTTTTCCTTGAGACGAAAAAAGGTCACGAGAGTGGCTATACTCTCAAATTCTAGATTATTTATTTCCTCTACAGCATCAAGGAATACCATTGTCTTCTTCTCCCTCCCACACTCCCTTTATAAGTTTGACACAATGGTCCTATGGCTTTTCGCCCAAGTTTGGAGTAATTACAGGATTAATTAATAGAGAAAAAAGATAATGCAAGAAATAGTTGATGCACAATAGAACTTAATAACCAAATGTGAGGCAATGTATTAATGACTAAAAGAGAATACAATGCTCAAGGTGAGCACAATGAAAAATGCCACACTTGTGTGCTAATGCAGCATAAAGTGCCTTTTATAGTAAATCTACTACTATTATTAAGAGAATGTTTTGGGGGGTGCCACGTAGTGCTTGCCCAAGTCCTCCCTAAAACTCTCTCTCTCATTGCCACGTGGTGCCTATTCTCTTTTTTTTTTTCATAAGTGGTGTATATTCTCTCTCTCTCTCTCTCTCTCTATCTATGTGTGTGTGTGTGTGTGTGTGTGTGTGTGTGTGTGTGTGTGTGTGTGTGCCGTGCATCTCATGCTCGCGCTCTGTCTCTCTGTCTTCACATATACTCATACAAGCATTGTGCTAGAGCGCTTTACTCTCTCTCTCTCTCTCTCTCTCTCATGACATGCTCGGAGGGCGTGTAAGCAGTGATGGCAAGTGCACCTTCCACAAGCTTCCTGTCGGATGAGCCAACACATCCCATTGCTAGCATGTAGGTCCTTTCTCTTTCACATGCCAAGCTATGAAATGATGAAGCATATTCAACAACAAACTAATCTCTCCCTCAACCGGTGGAAGAGGCCTATGGTGCATGTGAGAGTTTACTTCTTGCTTTCAATCTCCAAAAACCTTCAAGAGGAAGGCAAATGAGAGATGTTTCCGTTTGGGATGTGATCGATCTTTTCTCTGACTTTTTACAAGGGCCTTCACCTATTGCTCTTCTCCATCTCAAGATGCAGAATATACCTCTCTCCCTCTCCCTCTCTCTTCATGAATAAGTGTATATTAATGTTTGAATATTTACATCAAGCCTTCATGCCATCCAAACAAAAATGATGGATACAAGGTATGATAACATGTCAGGCCTTCTAGCCAGCCAAGAAAATCATGTCGAGCAAAACCAAAAGGGTACTGCAAAATCACGCTTGAATATCATGCTAGTTGCGGAATAATTGGAGTAGAGCGAACAATATCCAACCAAGGAGTAGCCACATCGAGGACAACATCTCCTACAATCATGGAAGAAATCTGCCATAAGAGTAATCCTCAAACATGGCCTACATGACCACGAATACCACAAACAGAGTCGAAAATAAAGGCATTACCAATACGCCAAATGTGCCAAAGAGCTATCCATCAAAGGAACCGGAAAAGGCAAGCATAATCTGAATGCAAAGAAGACAATGAAGGCATCTTGCCCAAGACCCAAGAACAAATGGGCGTCTACTGTTGACGACTCACCAAAGGGCAAGAGATGAAGAGGTGAATCGTTGTCTCATCAAAAGTAGTGCAAAAGACACAATGGCCGCGCGAGATCTTGCAAGCACACAAGACATTCCAAGAAAGACCATCAATAAGCAACCTCCACACAAAAACCTTCCCATGATAAGGAATCTTGGACCTCCATAATTGAAGAAGTCTATCCCGCCACTTCTCTCTGCTATCATGGACATGCCAAACTTTATTTTCTTTCTCAATGACCCATCGTTTGTCCCCTACCATCTTGTGGTAGATCTGATTAGCCCATATTTTCTAAAAATCATCCGATTTCACAAACAACCAATCCTACCACAGTGAAGCAGGCTAACGAGCAGGCAATGAAATATATTGCTGAAGCAAATCTTGCAAAGTCCACCAAATCTGGCTATAGCCTCTAGGCATCCGAAAGTGTTGGCATATGCATCGGAAAAAATAAAGATGGAGCTGCCTAGGAATGACCGCATCCTATACTAAATTGCATTCCAATCAAGCCATCCGATTAAATTTATCTCAATGCAAATCTTTCTCTGACCAATGAAGCAGCCTGGATGTGGCCAACACTTCTACCCGTAATGAATTAGCCTCCTTTCGGAGATCCGGAGTACGCCAAATTGTAAGGCAAAGTATCTCTTGCCAAGAGGTAATCAAATGAGTCAAAAGAAAAGAATGTGACAGTTAAAGAGGCCTCATAGCATTCAGCATGTCCCACCAAGATGTCAGGATAACCATGCGACCATGGGAGATACTAATCTCCTTAATACAAAATTTTACAACTTCAATCTTTTGATGAGTCTACATGCAAAGGGCTTGCAAAAGCGCCATCTCAGAATTATCATGTGAAGATTAACATTAAATAAAGCAGCTCCGCCCAACTATTTCAAAGTAGTAGCATTCATCTTCCTCATTCCTTGGCATGTGCACACTCCAACTCCGTCATCTTCCTTCGTCTTCGGTGCTATCGTCATCATCAGCCTAATTTGGTGCCCTCACTGACGTTGTGGGCTGCATACAAGGACTGATCAGTCCTCCTTTTGTAGTCAGCATTCTTTCCTTGCTCAATGTAGATTTCTTTCTTCTCTTCTTGCAATCTCTCTCTGTTCCTTTGTTTGTGTGTTCATGTTCCTTCTTTCGTTGCGCTTTCACACGGTATCAGAGCGTAAGAGAGAGATGGTTAGTTTCTTATAGAGAAGACCACCCCAAATTGCCAGGCAGCCTCGCCACATCAGCCTTTTGCTAAAAACACAGCTTTCTTCTTGAAGGCGACAACTTCTTTGTGCAGGTGAAAGGATTTGTCCCCCAGGCGGAGAACCCTCTACATCGACATCTTTGTGGTCCTGTAGACATTTCATCCTATTTCGGAGTGGCCTTCTGCCAAAATGCAAATTTCTTGTGGCTGTCTTGCAAGATTTTGAAGATGTCTTACAACTAGTTTCGTTGCTTTGATGAGACAAATGAGGAACCTTCTCCGCACTTCTCTGAATGGCAACGAGATTATCACCCGGATCATAAAGAATGGAGGTCACCTGGCCCGTTTGTTCGAGAACCCTCTCCTCCCCGTTCTCTCCACATCTCACAAAAGGCTCATTCTACTGCCCTCCATATGCCATCCATGGCACCCTCTATACAAGTGCCCATAGTCCCTTATTTACCCAAAGAGGACCGGCTTGATGGTTCAAACTACTCGCTTTGGCCATATAAGGTGGAGTGTATCCTTGATACCTTCGATCTTTGGTAGTTTGTTTCCCACCCTATTCCCTGTCCAGTTGAGGATCCCACCATTGGATCATTGATGGACCATTTTGCCTTATGGAATTGACTTAACTCTAGAGCATGTTCTTTCCTCTTTATGAGCTTACAAGATTCTGTTCTAGTGCATGTGCATAGGTTGCGAAAAGCAGTAGAAGTGTGTGTTAGAAGATGGGCATAGAAACCCACTGTAAGCAAGGGAGTATAAGGGTAGATGGGTGTGAATAGCCCTAAGGGCAGGGGAAACCCTAACCCTAGCTGGCAAAGGGCTATATAAACAGCCTATGGGTCACTATCACTGGTGAGAGAGTGTACCCAAGTTGTACTCTATGCAACTTAGTAAGCAAGATTTCATTCTTGTACTTTGAGCTCTTCTCTCCCTCTTGTGCACACATTCTACTGCTGCAAACTCTGATTTTAAACATGGTATCAGAGCCATCTCTGATCTCCTCAACTTCCCTCAGCATCAGTCATCACTAAGTGCACACTAGCTGTCATTTTCTTCACTCTACCCTTCTTTCCTCCATAGCTGCCTGCAACCTACCTCCACTGGAGGACTTGAGGAGGACAAAGGAGGCCATATTAGCCTGAGATTTCTTCTGGAGACTTCTTCCCCACATCAGGGCGCAGCTCCCTGTCAGCTCAAGCACCGACATTGTCCACGCGTGAAGACAGCATTGCCAACATTGAAAAAAACGGCGCAGTCTAGACAGGCGTGAATCTCGGGCTGAATCGTGGGCAGCAGACGGCGCAATCCCAGCAACTATCATGGGGGTTTGATAGCCCCCCAAGTGGGCTATCCTCAGCCAAGAGGGCTCTGGGAAATTCCTCTTCTGCTGGCTGCTACAAGCCAAACCCTAACTGTGTTTTTCTGGGCAGCCATAGCCAACAAGCTCCAAGCTTGACATTTTGGGATTTTTACACTTTGAGCTTCATTAACAGTGATTCTCATCACTGAAGCAGAGTCTCTGAATCCTATTCCAGAGCCTAAAGCTCTTGGGCATGATTAACGGACATCACCAAGCATCGAGAAGCCGACTTCAAACCGGGTTCTATTCAAGCACTTCACTAAGCTTGACAATAGTGTTCTCTTAACACTAATCATAAATCATCAGTTGAATAGCTTGCTGGACATTCACTAAAACCAGTGAGTTTTTTATTCCTCTTCATACATTGTTGTAAGGTTATGTGTAAAATAAACACATAAACCATTATGCACAAGAAGTGTATTGCATACCGTAAGTGACATTGTCTCAAGTACTTTGGTCAGTAAAATCAATAGCATGAGTGTTATCATACTCTCCTCAGAGTCATCAGCAACAAGCATTGAGATCATAGACAAACCGTGTCCAACACAAGCCTCATCCACTAAGCCGTACCACAAGGAGGAGCCTGAAGTCCAGTCTAGGTTTACTTCATTAAAACCTAAAAAGACTATTAAACCACGGAAGAAGTTTGCATATAAGAAAGGACCACCAAAGTCATACCTGGAAATATTACACTTATATGATTTTCAACCTTTCTCTTCATTACAACTTTGACTTCACTTTGTCTAAATTGCTTCCGCATTCAGTGAAAGGTTTGTAAGGGACTAGACACTGCCCTTGTCCCAACAAGTGGTAAGACCTTCCCAATGACTACAACATATGCTGATGTTCGTCCTCAAATTCGAAAGTTCGATGGTAAGGATTTCCATCCATGGCAAGTACTTATAAAATACAAAATGATGGAGAGAGGGTATTGGCCTCTTATTCAAGGTAATAGAGTTGTAAACTCTGCAAATATGATTGATATAGAGGATGACCAACGGGCTCAAGCAATCATAATGCTACACTTAGATGAATCCCTGATTCATCATATTGATCAACTAAACACTGCTAAAGAAAAATGGGATGAGCTTGAAAAGCTCTATGGAGCCACTGGGAAGAATACTAAAATCTTCCTTAAAATTGAATTCTTCAGCTTGGAATACCGTTCAGGAGAAGATTTGGGAAAATTCATTTCTCATATGAAGGGACTTATGGCACAACTTGCTTCTGTACAAGCTCCAATACTTGAAGAAGATGCCATTGCTATTCTCCTAAAAGCTGTAAAACAGGTGTTCCCTACTCTTGTAACCACTCTCACAAACATTCCAGATCCTACTTTGGCAAGTACCATTCAATCCTGTTTGGATGAAGAAAAGAGGAACCACAAAGAAAGCAGCAACAGTCAGGCAACTTCAAATTCCCGTGAACAAGTATTGGTTCATACAGTTCTCACTAAATGTTCTTTCTGCAAGAAAAAAGGACATCTTGTAAACAACTGCTGGAAGAAGTATCCCGAGAAGATGAAATGTAACAAATGCAAGAAGACAGGGCATATAACAAGTAAATGCCCCAACACTCCTGAAATACCCAAAGAATTGGTGGCCAACTATGTCTCCAATTCATCTGAAGATCGACTATTTTGACTATTTAAATCATCTACCTAGAACAACCTTGTAAGCCTGATTTATAAAGGCATCCAAAAAGGGGGGATCTTTTACATGTCTTGTAATCCAATGCCACCCTGGCATTGAGGGGGGGTGTTAGAAGATGGGCATAGAAACCCACTGTAAGCAAGGGAGTATAAGGGTAGATGGGTGTGAATAGCCCTAAGGGCAGGGGAAACCCTAACCCTAGCTGGCAAAGGGCTATATAAACAGCCTATGGGTCACTATCACTGGTGAGAGAGTG
Source organism: Lygodium microphyllum (assembly GCF_053477565.2). Classification (NCBI taxonomy): domain Eukaryota; kingdom Viridiplantae; phylum Streptophyta; class Polypodiopsida; order Schizaeales; family Lygodiaceae; genus Lygodium; species Lygodium microphyllum. The sequence continues at coordinate 195,531 of NW_028229570.1, read as the reverse complement.
TACCCAAGTTGTACTCTATGCAACTTAGTAAGCAAGATTTCATTCTTGTACTTTGAGCTCTTCTCTCCCTCTTGTGCACACATTCTACTGCTGCAAACTCTGATTTTAAACAGTGTGGACAAAGCTTGCTTCTTTGTACCATCAAAATACATTTGCTCACTGGATTACTCTCGAAAATAACTTACAAATGCTCATTGTTGATGATTCTCCTTCCATGAAGGATCATATCAACAAGTTGGAGGATGTGAGGAATGAGCTTGCACCCCTTGGCAAGATGATCTCTTTAGAAGATAAGGCTATGATTATTCTCACTCTCCCTGGTTTGATGTCTTCTACACCAACCTTCTTACATCAAGGACCCATGGGAAGTGTCTATGGGAGGAGCTTGCCCCGCTTGTTTTGGAGTATGATAGGTTTGGGAGGGGGGAAGAAGAAGAAAGGCAACTCACATGCTAAACAATAGGAGAGTTCTTCAAGCTTTGACTCCAATTCCAAGAAGCCTAAATACCCATACTGTGGGAAGGAGATGCATCCAAAAGAGAAATGTTGGAAGAAGTACCCTCACCCAGATTTCAAGTTGGCTAAATTTTGGAGTATTTGCCTATTTATAGCCTCCCCACTCAGTTGGCAAATCATTCATTCATTCGTCTTCCTCATTCCTTGGTAGGTGCACACTCCAACTCCATCATCTTCCTCCATCTCTGGTGCTACCATCATCATTAGCCTAATCTGGTGCCCTCACTAACGTTGTGGGCTACATGAAAGGACTGATCGGTCCTTCTATATTTAGCATTCTTTCCTTGTTCAATGTAGATTTGTAGTCTCTCTCTGTTCCTTTGACTCTATGTTTGTGTTCCTTCTTCCGTTGCGCACTCTCACACCATTGCCCGATTGACATTAGTTCAATCAGCCTTGAGAAACATAAAGGAATCATCTGCCAAAGATTGGCCCAAAAGTTGAGCTCTCTCTCTCTCTCTCTCTCTCTCTCTCTCTCTCTCTCTCTCTCTCTCTCTCTCTGTGCTCTGGATACAAAAATTCGGCCTTCAACAATGCATCCAAGCTCCCAAATTACATCCATATCAGTGTTTAACTCATTCCAAAAAGATGGAAGATGGATTCCTACAATCAGTAGCAAAGGCAGTTGGATCACCATGTGATAGGAAAAATGTGGAAAAATGTGAAGATATGAGAGCTTGTTCATTTCTGCTTGGAAGGGTGGAATCTGAGATTTCAAGCTTGGAGTAAATAAGAATAGCATAAAAGAGGTACTAGTGCAACATGTGTTTATGCATAGAGAGCTATATTTGGAACCTAGAACTTCAAATCTTCAAATGTATAGACCAAATTGTAAGAATTTGATTCTTAAAGTCTTTCTTTTCTTGAACTTGGTTAAAGTTTTTCCATAATAACATTTGTTTGTTTGTCTTGTAGATGTCTATCCGTCTGATCTTGAGGAATGGCAACCAATCGAGTCTATTGTTGATGTTATTGATGTGATGCATGGTTTGATTGGAGAATAAATGTACAAAGGTAGAAAGAAGACATAGCTTTTAGAGAATGGAATATTCTTTAATGATCATTCTTATATTGTCCCCATACAGCGTAGCAGCCAATGGGGATCAATATCCCCCCTTCCTTTTCCTAAATTTTCAAGCTTTGAGTGGCCTTTGCCAAGTCCAGCTACTAGTAAGGGCTATAGATGTAATATATTTTCTGAGATACAGAGAGAATTAAAACCTAATATCTCAAGTAGGCTATGCAAAGTTACTTTATTCATACCTATTAATATATTTGTTGACTTCTTTTCTAATGTTGAGATAAGAAGATCAACAGCCATACTTTCAGTGTGAAGAGACCAACATATGATCATGTTGATGAGAGATGGGACACTAGGACAGAAGAAAAAATTATATGTAAGATAGATCAAGACTCTATAGCTTTTCATCCTTAGCTTTTATTATAGTAGATGGCATTATATGGGTGGTCGTCTTGTTGCTTTAGACCAAAATCTTGATCATTTTAGCAAAGATCCTATAGTGGATCTTGATGTTTGGTTCAATGAGGACATTATTGCAATCCTAAAGGTTAGATCATCATGTACGCTACATCAAGTGAGGATGGATTTATAGAATGCACTAATTTCATCAAGGCTTTCATTGGTCTTCTATTATGGGAACTTGTCCTTAGAGTAATGAAGAAGACCATCACTCACTATAATGGTAGCCTCTTATGCCACCTACAAGCTAATGGCATAAAGCTTATTAACAAATGACTCCTCCCTCTATAGATAGACAATAATCCAAATTGGACTACACAATCTAACAAAAGGAGTAGTCACTCTCAATCTTCCTTCCCTTAAAGAGGAAGTAGAAGAGGTCACTTTGATACGAGGCCAAGTAGCCTTTGTTGCAATAGATTCAAAACCATTCATAATCTTTCTTCCAAGAGCCCTACCTCCAACAATATCAAAACAAAAGGTGCGCCTTTGGACAAATGTGGTAGCACTCTTAAGAAATACTTTACAACTAATGCATATTGGGTTTTTTGAATTACCCGTGAAAGGAAATTATTATTCAAAAAAAGAGACAAAAAACTCTTTATCCATATCTTATATGCTAGTAGTCGTATGGAAAGGTTCCACTTCTATTCACTCTTCAAGGAATTCTTCTATCCCCAAAATGTATATGTTCCCAACTCTATTGGTTAGCTTTTACCTTTCGTTGGACATTCTTACCATCTTTTGAGAATGTTTGCTCCAACCTTGAGAATGCCATTTGAATGATACTAACCATAAATATTTTTCCATATTTTGGACTCCCAAGCATGTTATTACTTCGTGACTTAAAAATAGTTTCAAATGAAAAAGTAAAAGACATATTACACAAAGGGCTTAACCACATCTATCTCTAATCTTAGAATGAGCATGGTCGATAAATGCTTGATTGACACATTTATAAAATTTAGTAATGCAACATTAAGCAATTACAATTGATCCATCTATTTAGGGATTTTAAGAAGAAGCAACATATCTTGCCTCTTAACAAAAAGCTTATCTCAAGTCTAATTGTTATGTCTATGATTTTCAACCTTTATGTGAGCATTTTTTCATTTTAGGGTGATTAAGATCTCTAATCATCCCTCCTTTATTTACAAGAAATATGTTGTGCAATGAGCATTTTGAAAGAATCAAAGGTCATGATTTCAATCAAGTCTCTTCAAATTCTCATGAAGTTGGTAACAATCTTCTCGCTTCTATTACAAAGTTAAATTTAGATGTCATGTTGACCCAACTTTCTCTCCTTATCCATTTGGTGTCCTACAAGGCACATAAAAAACAATTTAGATGCCTCCAATTTTATGTGTTAGATATCTCTCTACTCTATGCATCACTAAAAGACTTTGCAAGAAAAATGTGGAGACTTCAACAAAAGTATCCTCATTAAAGTTGGCTTGAAAACTCAATCCTTCTAGATTATTGATTCATCAATGGAATTTGTACTCAACTTACCTTGTAGAAACTTTAGTGTTTGATCATTAGATACTAAGAAATTTAGGGATGTAGTCCTCATGCTTCACATGCTTCTTTTGGATTAATACATTAAATATTTGGTCTTTCCAATATGAAAAAATTGTTCCATTAAGATTTTCAATATTGAACAATGCATTCTATGAACTCAATGAAGAGGCTATAATGACAAATGTATGTTTGCACACTAAAAACAACAAGGTATATCCGATTGCAAGCTCAAAATAGACCAATGTACTACAAGAAAACTATCCCACAAAGCCAAGCAATGGGTGTCCAAATATCAAACCAACATAAAACTAATGCAAAAATGATATTCTAGCACTTCGAAAGGAACATGCTTTTTCTATAATATTTTTAAAGTATTTCAACTAACTTTTGAGCGTAAAACAACCATTGGAGACCAAGTACATGCAAATTACCTTTATAAATCCATTTCAGAATGTATAATCACTACAAGATGAGCATAAACTAATATGACAAAATCTTAAATAAGAAAAATTTATTGAAATTTATAGGCAGTCCAATGCATGGAGTAATTTGCAGAAAGAAGAAGTTATCATTGATCTTTGTGAGACAAATATTCACTCCTTGTGTTCCTTGCTCTAAGCACAAGCTTGCATGAGCACTGAATGCAACTCTAATACTAGTTGAGAGGAAATAGAGTGCAAGAGGGTTGAGAGATAGAAGAATAAAAAGGAGTTACGTGTGTAAAAAAATGAATGGTACTCTTAGTTTTTGATATCTGTACTTATATATGGTTGCACAATGTGTACATATACAACATCGACTATTGGCCATTGGCCTTTACCCAATAAATTTGTTACGAAAGTCTTAGCAATTCAATATTTCACAAGTTCCAAGAAAAAATTTATCTAAAAGGCGACTCTTGACATAGATTTAAAAATGCAATTATTTACCAGTTGACTTTTTAAATAAACCATGTATTCTCTCATTAATTACATTTGAGTAAGAAAATTTAGAGGGCTCATTGTTTTAAAAACTCTACTAATTAACAACTTAATCATTTTCTTACAAGTCCCTTTTTTGAAGAATTTTTGCTCCTATTGTGGAAATAGTATTGCTACTTTAAAAAAAGATTTAATCTCTTTTGGAAGGAAATGGAGGAAAAAAGTCATTACATGTATTTATATGGTGCAAAGGTACATGGCACAATTCTCTCCAAGATTTATACATTTGGAAGTTATGCAGTCTCCCATTTGCCAAAGTATGCTTATATCTCCTCTTGCATTGCATTAACAAGTGCTTAAGATGTTGCTTACTCGTGACACAATCACAAACTCAAAAACATGAATGGTTAGATCAATTGACAAAATTAATTTTAAAAAAACATTTCAATGAATGTGTACAATTCTCTCTAAAATTCATAAATATAAAGGTTGTGCTCTCCCTTGTTCTCCAACGTGCACAATGTCCTAATAAATATGTTTCAAGTCTAAGTATTGGGTCACATACCTAGTTTTATTCCACTAGTTGTTTCTCCATGCTTGTGTGTAGCTCCTCCCTCCTCTTGTCTTGTCTATAGTTTTTGGTTTTTCCAAGTCAATCACTCTCCCTATATGATTAGCTTTCCTTTCTTCTTTTGTTCACATTAGATCATAAATAGTAAGTGTAAAAAAGCCACCTCTTTCAAGGCCTTCACTATGTATAAATCTTCCACCACCCTGTGGATTCAAGGCCTACTGTTAAACCCCTTCTCCATACTTTATCAACAATAAAACACACCCTTTTTCTAATCAATCTCTGAAAGCCCCCTTGTTATGGTATCCTTCTATGTATGGAAAATGTATACAAGGAGATTCAAAAATACTTTCTATTAAACTCACGTGTTGCCTCCTCTCCAACCTCCTCTCCTCTTGCTCAAATATCTTCATCTTACTACTATATTATTTTGGTTGTAGGTTCAGAAAGCCCCGAACCTCCATAGGGTTTCCTGAACCTACAACCTTTTCCAAACCTCCATTTTTAAATTAAAATCCCCTCCTCTCCTCTTTCTCTCACGTGCAATCTCTCATTTTCTCTTCCCCCTCCCCTTTTTAATTAGAAGTCCCCCCCACCCTCTCTCTCTCTCTCTCTCTCTCTCTCTCTCTCTCTCTCTCTCTCTCTCTCTCTCTCTCTCTCTCTCTCTCTCTCTCTCTCTCTCTCTCTCTCTCTCTCTCTCTCTCTCGTTGTAGGGCCTAGTGCATGCGCGCGCATGTGTGTTAGGTTAAAATTTTTAATTTAAGCTTTTCTTTTAATAAAATAATTTTAAGAGTTTTTTAAATTTAAAGGAGAGAGAGAGAGAGAAGAAGAAGAAGAAGAATGATAAAAGAAGAAGAAGAAGAAAGAGAAAAAGATGGAGAGGGGGGAAAGAGGAAAGAGAATAGTTTTTTTAAATTAAAAATTTTTCTTCCTCCCCCCTCCCCCTCCCCCCTCTCTCTCTCATGTGTAGGGCCTAGGCTCTCTCTCTCTCTCTCTCTATCCTTTAATAAAATTAGACTTCCTTTTAAATCAAAAGTTTCTCTATGTGTGTGTGTGTTAGATTAAACTTTTCTTTTAATTAAACATTTTTTGAAGAATAGGGGGAAAGATAATATTTAACAGAGAGAGATAGAGAAAATAAAAATTTTAAAAAGAGAATGGAGAGAGAGAGAGAAGAAGACAAAAATGAAAAAAGAGGAGAGAGAGAGAGAGAGAGAGAGAGAGAGAGAGAGAGAATCAGAAGAGGAGAAAAAATACACTAAAATAGAAGGCACAGAGAAAGAGAGAGAGGGTGAAGAAAAATTTGAAAACATAGAGGGAAAAGAGGAGAGAGAAAGATGAGAAATGGATTGTTGAGCGAAGTTGCCGTATGATTGCTTGTTGTGAAGTGGCCTAGCATTGCGTGTGCGCGAAGCGCATGTGGAATGGTAGTAGGTAATTGATAATTCCCATTTTCACATTAAATGAGGGATTTCTATTGAGCTCACATGCTACACTTACATATTATGAGTGACTCTCCCCTTCCCTATAGCCTCCTCTTCTCTTGCTCAAGTACCTTCATAGGCAATTGAAGTCATCCCATTGGCACATTGAATGATATGATATAGAAAAGTAATTGCCAATTGTTTTTTAAAGTCTACATGAACATTTTAAGTCTGGATATACTAATATGATGTTACCTCTACTACATTAGTGTAAGAAGCTGGGAGAGTAAGGATTTAGTGTGCAAATAATATTGATGTTATGCCATGTCACACTAACATTGGTATAAAAGGAGAGGTAATTTTTCTCATCTTTTGACACATTAATACAATTACTGTCCTTCTCCTCTCTCCTTGCTCACATCTTTTATGGCTTCTTTCTCTTTCCTGTCTTTCTCTCTCCAGTTCTAGTCTTTCTCTCTCATCGTCACTCTTTTTCTCTCTCTTCTTGTAGTCTTTCTCTCTCTTCTACACACACTCTCTCTTCTCTTTCTCTCTCTCCAGTTCCCTTCTTGACAAGTGGTATTAGAGCATTGGTCTTTGATCCATTTTCCCTTCTAATTTTAGTCCTATTTTCTCCATCAAAATCAATTTCAGACAATTACTGGACAAGACAGTGACTAGTGGAGGATTTTGCAGACCATCTACAGTTAGTAAGAGACTACATCTGGAGATCTTCAAGGTTAGATATGGCGGTGGAAGGTTAAAATAGTGGGTCATCATCAAACTTTTATGCAATTTGGAGGTAATTAGGTTAAATGGGAGTTAATCGGGCTTAGTTTGGGATTAAACTGTGGTTACTTTTCAAAAGTGGTCTTCCTTTCCTCTTTCTTCAAGCTTTGCCCAAGCTTCCATGGATTTTTTAGCAGAGATCTTCCCTTCCTTCAGTGATCCTTGCTCCTCTTCAAAATGGCATGCATAATGGCCTTCTAGGCATCAAATGCAACATGTAGAGCACCAATTTCATGGCTATATGAATAGCTATGTGTGCAAGACAGCAGTCCAAAATTTGCGATAAATTTTTCAACCCTATTTATCATCAATCTTCAGCAAATATTCAGCGCACTAATGCTTCTCAATGATCTTTGGCATTGTTTACTTCAACTCTCTGATGTGTGGACTCTCAAATGAGGCTATATTCGTCATCCTTTCACTCTTTGGAAACCCTAGATGAACAGTCTATGGGTAGATGAAAGCTTTAGCCCAAGCTTTCATTTCTCCACAATTTCTTGAAGAATCTTCATATTTTCAGCCCGTGGGATCATTTCAGTAAGGATTCTTCAACAAATTGCAAGGATTAAGCACGATTGGTCAAAGATTGAAGCTCAAGAGCTTCCATGGAGCCAAAATTTGGGAGAAACGGGTTTAATGCTTCAATCTTAAGGGTCTAAAGCTTCAAGATTGCTCTCAAGCATTAAATACACAAGTCTTGAAGATTATTTTGGCAACATTGGACCACTAGTGGCTTTATCAAGCATATGAGGATTGATCAAGTCATCATCAACAATGTCAAAGGTACTCTTCTTCAATTTTTAATCTCTCTCATTAATCCATTTGCTGAGCTTAATCCACTTGATTAAGAGATTAATGAATTGAATAATCTCCATCAAATTTCAGCCAACCCTTGCTTGAATCAATCCATTCATGTAATGCAATGTTTGCTCTATGCATATTAGTTCTAATCAGTGAATTGGAGGCTTCAATCTGAAATTTCCAGCATAACATTTGAATCCAATTGATTAAATCTATTGATTGATGATTTTTCTCACTCTAATCCATTGATTGGCTGAATTCTTTTACCTAAGCTAAAATATTGTAAAAGACTAGCATTCTACTGCCATGTTGATATAGCTACCAAGGAAAAAGGTGGATGCAAGAGAGGTGACCCTCCCTCACTATCGAAGATCCCGAAGGGGTGCAACCACTGACTCGGGGGGGACTTTGCTCACCTCCTGGTGATTCAGAGTCCGTGTAAGGAGCTTGCCCTACCATTTTATCTATCACACAGGTACAACGAGTGGAGAATTGAAGATTTAAGAGCTTTCAAAGGCTCAAGTACCTTCAGGATCAAAACAGGGTAAAACAAGGATTTTATAGGACACTACAGGGCATTTACAGGTCCATTCAGGTACAAACTTCATTACTGAAGTATAGACGCATGTACTACAGGGTACCCATAGGCTCTACTCAGCCTTCCATAGGGTTTGGTAGCCATTTGGGGTTACTATTTTACCTTACAAGGTGGAAACATGGCATTCACTAGTTAAAACAGGGTGCAGGCCTAGACAGTTCAGACTCAAATATTGAGTTAATTTTGTGTCCTAAACCAGTTATAGCATGCTATAGCTCATCTCGAATAGGCATTCTTGGCTTCGATTTGAACTAAAAAAATTTGGAATCGAAGTCCTCTAGCCCAAGTTATAGTAATTTTTCTGACGGGGGCACTACAGGACTACACTATTATGGCAGGGCATAAGGGTAAAAATAAGGTCGAGGATGATTATGCTCAGCAAATCAGAGATTCTATATTGGATAATGGACCTCAAGAGAGCCTTGAAGAGCCTCAACAACATGGGGAGATTAGTGCACTTAATGGTACCTTGTGTACACATGAACAAAGGCATAGAGATCGTCATGAGGCCCTATTATCAAGAATGGAGAAAATGGTTTTATCTACTAATCAAATGAAGCCTTGTATTGAGAAATTAGTGGATTCAATGACTCAAAAAAAGCCTTCTATTGAAAAGTTGGTGGAATCCAATGCTCAAATTATGGTTTAATTTTCCCAATGGATGCAAATGCAAATGGGATCTAAAGAAGCGAAGGAGAAAGCTTATTCAAAGAGTGAGCCTTCAGTTCCACTTCAGCCACCTAACCAAAATGGTCATGGTCATGGAATTATTGGACGAAGAGGCATCCCAAACAGCCAACATGAAGTAGGTGAGACTTCACAAAGGCATGATGACTATTTGGGCAGTTTGAATGGAGCTAACTCTCAAGCTTTTGGGCTGAATACTCAACTTCCTAGGGGTCCTCTACCAACGGAAAGATTTCATAGTGATTCTCAGCCAACTATTAGGAGATTTTCATCTCACTTTGGGGATTCAACGCCTGGCAATCATGATCAATCTATTTTGGGACATCAACCATTCCATGAAAGGGAACCTGAAATATAAGATCATTTTGGCCAAGTTCAATGGTGAGTCATCTTTACCATCTGATTTAGAGGAGTGGATCTCTAAAATGGAATCTTACTTTGACATATTTCCTAGAACTGATGACATGAAGATTCATTTTTCTTCCTTGCACTTGGAGGGATTTGAGCATACTTGGTGGAGGTATATTAAAAAAGAGAACATACTTGTAGAGAATTGGGAAGCTTTCAAGGTACTTATGGCTAAAGTATTTGTCTCCCCTCTTGAAAAAGAGAAATTGGCATGGAGATGGTATGGTTTGGAACAAAGAGGCCTAAGTGTAAGAGAGTACACTAACCAATTTCTCAACCTAACCACGTATATAGAGAGCATCAGTGATGAGGCTAAGCTTCATAAGTACATATATGGTTTAGAGCCATCTTTATCAGCTGATGTCATGGCACAAAACCCTACTTCTCTCTTTAAGGCTATTGAGCTTGTGAAGCGCTATGGAAGGAAATATAGAAGGGGATCTTCATTTTAGCCTAGTTTTGGACAGTCAAGGAATATTTTAAAATAGGGACAAGTTGGTAACATTTATGGCAGTAATCATGTGCCAAGTGGAGGCTTAAGGGTGCCAACTTATCCATCGTTCAATGCTTCAAAACCTCAAACTAATTTGAGGATAGCAAGCAGTCCTAGAGTTGACTTTAAACAAGGGGATAGCATGCCTAAATCCATTGCAGCCAACATGAATCCTATGTCTATCCTATGGACCTCTATAAGGAAAGAAAGAAAAAAGGCTTATGTTTCAAGTGTGGGGGAAAGTATACACCTGATCATGCCACAAAGTGTATATACAAAAATGTCAAACCCAAGCTTCAGAGTATGTTAGTCTTTGAAGATCTTAAAGATGCTGAAAATGATGATCTTGAGGAAGAAGTTGGGCAAGAGTATTTTTATGATCCAACTGACTCTTTGCCTTTTGATCTAGGTGGGAGTATTTCTTTTGACCCAGGTGGGACTTATCATGAGCCACTTGCTACCACTAGTTGTTCCACTTCCATGGATGCTTGGACAGGTTCTAAGAGCCCTAATACACTCCGTATGAAGGGTAACATTCATGGAAAGGTAGTGTTTATTTTGATAGATAGTGGCAATACACATAGTTTTGTGAATAAGTCCATTATGGACAAGCTGAATTGTATTCCCACTGATTTATAGCAGCCCATTAGAGTTCAAGTGGTCAATGGTGAAGAAGAAATCAACACACAAATATGCCCACAGGTTTATTTACAGATGGCTGAAAATTTTGAAGCAAAAGTAAACCTGATTACTTTGGAAATGGGGCCTATAGACATTGTACTCGGTTGTGATTGGTTGGTGACATTAGGCAAAATCACCATGGATTTCTCACAGTTGTATATGGAGTTTACCTTCAATGGATATCTCATCCATTTATAGGGAATTCCTAGTACATCAGATTTTCAGCTTATCACCATTCAACAACTCAAAAGGGAGTACAAGAGGCGTTCACAAATATTTGTTTGGCATTTGAATAAAGAGATGCAAGATCAGCCCAATAATTCAGCTAGTCATCTAGCCTTGACAACTCTTCTTGAGGAGTATAGGGATTTGTTTGAGGTGCCTACTTCATTGCCTCCCAAGAGAGCAGTAGATCACCCTATTAATTTGGAATCCAACTCAAAGTCAATCAATAAGCCACCTTACAGATTATCCAAATGTGAGCGGGAGGAAGTGGCTAAGCAAATCAGGGAGCTTCTTGAGATGGGATTCATTGAACCAAGTTCTTCACCCTATGCATCTCCAGTTTTGTTAGTCAAAAAGAAATATAGATATTTCAGGATGTGCATTGACTACAGGGAACTTAATAAGATCACAGTGAAGAACGGGTATCCAATACCCAGGATTGATAATTTTCTTAATGAGCTCAAGGGGGCTTGATTGATTTGAGGTCATGGTATCATTAGATCCACATGCGAGAGGGTGATGAAGTCAAGACTGCTTTCAGGACTAATCATGGGCTCTATCATTTCTAGTGATGCCATTTGGACTTATAAATGCTCTAGCTACCTTCCAAAGCTTGATGAATAAGATTTTGCATCCTTTCCTCTTTCAGTTTGTCTTAGTTTTTTTTATAACATTCTGATTTACAGTAAGATTCTACAAGATCACTTATCACACATGAGGATGATTTTTGATATATTGAGACATCATATGCTTTTTGCTAAGGAGAAGAAGTGTTCTTTCATGCAGATTGAAGTGGAATACTTGGGACATATTGTCAGTGAAAAAGGGATACAAAGGCTGACCCTTAGAAGGTGCAATGTATAAAAGATTGGCCAACACCCAGTACTACTTCTTCTCTTAGAGGATTTCTGGGTCTATCTTCATTGTATCGCCGATTCATCAAGCATTATGTGGCTATTGCAGCTCCTTTGATTGAGAGGTTGAAGAAGGAGGCTTTCTTTTGGGATGCTCTTGCAGATAGTAGCTTCAACCAGTTAAAGGAACTCCTTACTTCTGCTCCTATTTTGGTATGCCCATATTTCTAAAAAGAATTTACTATATAGTGTGATGCTAGTGGTAGAAAAATTGGGGTTGTTTTGTTACAGGAGCATGGGGTGATTGCCTTTGAGATTCGTAAGCTTATAGATAAAGAAATGGCCATGAATGTTTATGACCAGGAGATGTTGGCTATCTTGCATGCAATAAAGAAATGACACCATTACTTGTATGGCAGCCGATTCAGAGTCCAGAGTGATCATAGGGTTCTTACATATTTCGTTACCCAGTCCAATCTTACTCCTAAGTAGCATAGGTGGGTAACTACATTACAAAATTATGATTTTGACATCACTCATACGAGGGGTAAAGACAATATAGTGGCTAATTCTCTTTCTCGTATGTGGGCTTGCAAAGTTTCAGCAATGACTGAACTACATAGTGATTGGATTGAAGAACTACAGGAAGCTTATCTTTTGGATGAAGAACTGAGTCATATTTTTCAAAAATTACAGTAAGGTCTTATGGAAGAAAACTTGCATTATTAGTTTAAAAATGGCCTTATTTGGTTAAATGGTAAGATTATCATTCCTTCTACCTTGGACTTCATTATTGGCTTGTTGCAGCCATTACCCATTCCTACAGGCAAATGGACGCACATTACCTTGGACTTCATTATTGGCTTTCCTACTACCAAGAAGGGATGGAATAGTATATATATGGTGGTGGATAGACTCACCACGGCAGCCCATTTCATTCCAACCAAGACCCAATTTACTGCCTCCCAAGTGGCAAGTCAGTTCATGGAGCATATTTTTAGACTACATGGATTATCACAGGTGATTGTTCATGATAGAGACTCAAAGTTCATGAGTAACTTTTGGCAGGTGGTATTCACATCTATGGACACTAAATTGGCTCTCATCTCGGGTGAGGAAGCTGATGAACTGTGCTTAACTGTCACATTCAATGAGGCGCTTTGCCAACCAAATCTCTTAGAGATAGAGCAACTAAAGCGAGTGTCAGAAGGCCAAAGTCGATTTGAACAGCGTTGGTGTGAAAACCACGTTACACTGGCCGAACTAGGAGCTCAGATCATGACAGTCTCTGAGGAGCGATTGGCTAAATGGCGATCCCAAAGAGACCCAACCTATGTGGCACCAACTTCCCTTCGAGTGCTGACTGCCATTCGGGGCGTGGACTTGGCTAAACCAAGCCAAGAAAACCCTCTGCTTGATAAGGTTCTCACTGAGGAGGAGTTACATGTCGCCAGTAGACTCGGACAAGGTTCCATGCTACTCGATGTGGCAAAATATCTATCAGTATTGAGTAAGCTGCCATGTGTACTAGATGTGTGTGCCACGCTTTAGTACAATCTCGAGTTCTACAATTGGTTTCTATCCTCGTGAAGTGACAGGGATTTGAAAAAATGTATATATATAAACAATGATTTTTGTGTCATCTTGTATAGACACTATCAACACACACAAGCAATAAAAAGTCAAGCACAGACGAAAGAATCGGAGCAAATAGGTCATGCTAGGCCGGTCCCCCGCTCACTAGATCATGTCCACCTCTGGGCGAAGGGCATGTATCCCGCATTGCCACCATGGAAAGCCCTGATCAACATCTCTGATGATGGAAACAGGGCGTAGTCCCTCTCTATACACTTTTCCCTTCTCGGCCTATCCTTCTGACGATGAGCCCTCCAAACGCAGGACCACCAACCGATGTAACTCGACGTGAGTCAAGATCTGCTAGTAGCTAGAGGCTAAATGGACACCATTACGGGGGCCATCCCTCTACAACAAGCACAACATGTTCCCCACCTTCTCTTCTAGTCATATGCATTTGACGACCCACACTGAAATCCCTCCTATGCGAACAATCTTATTCCGTATCAAGGCCTAACCCTTGGATTGCATCTTGCAGGCCCCGGGAGGAAAACATGGAGAACAACCAGCTGGCGTGCAGAGACGCTCTTCGCGGATGACGGGAGCATAAACATTCTCAAACACTTCCATTAACAACCATACATCACTCTAAATCCATAAAAAATCAACCATTCAGACCTCAAAAACAACAAAAATCAGTCAAATATTCAGTCTTTTTCCACTCTCAACATATCCCCACACTTAGAAAGGAAGCGTCCTCGCAACCTAAGGAAAAGAAGAATGTAAGTTCAGTAAAGAGCTTAATTTAATCTTCTTCAGTATCTTCAACAATCACTCCACCATGACCCCAACTTATCACTTGTATCTCTAGAAAAGAATACTACTAAAGGAAAACTTCGTTATTCATTAACACATCTGATAAACAATAAAAAGTCATAACAAATTTGTAAAGGATATAAGAGGTTCTTCAGCTTTCCATCGTAGGCTTGCCATCCACCATCACCATCAATATTTGAAAAGAGAGCTCTCAAACAAATTTTTCAACCAGCACAAACTCATCACATACAAATTGATACAACACACACACAAACACAACCATCTGAATGGCACCTCCAAAAGATGTCTCATTAAGAAGCACAAAAAATACATTTAGGGGTATCAATGAAGATGATCCCTCTTGAAGGCTTGATGATTTCGAAAGCAATCCAAGGATAAAGACTCATCTACAAAGGATTTTGGAGGATTCTGAAAGAATTGAAGGCAACACATTCGTTCTAGCAAAACAAGGTATATGCTAGGTAGACAAAGGGCATGAAAATATAGGACATCCAACTGTTGGGAATCAATGTTCACATTAACATTGATACAAAGCTTTGGAATGGCCTTTTGATCGTTATGGGAATGCCTATGCATATATGCTAAGTACTAAGCAAAAAGGGCTGTCAATCTCACTGAAGGATCTAGAGATTGTGAATATTGTTGAGAAAAATGGAGGTAATTTTGGTATGCTTGACTAGCAGTTGTCCAGTCTCCTAGAATTAATGGCCAATTAATCTGTGGTCCCGTGAGAGAATCAGTTGAGCTCCATCCTCTTCTTCTTAGAATCTGGTGATCAAATCCTTCATACCCACTAACCAACTAAGGGGGTTGAGAAATAGAAGTGGCAGGAGATGGAAGTGGAATAAGTAAAAGAGGATGAAGAGATGGGTAGGCAAAATCATAAAATGAGGAATAAGCTAAAGAAGAAGTGGCTGAAAATGTAAGCGAATCAGTTAGGAAAGGTGTCAATTGATAAGTAGAAAAAGTAGAAGGTATATGGATAGATGGAGAAGGACATGGTGGAGAAGGGGAAAAGACTCAATCTTCAATGAAAGAACAATAGGTAAAGATTGGAATTTGAGGAAAACACTAAGGTTGGAAAAGGAGAGGTAAGATAGCTACTGAGTTGGATTGATAAGGGGAAAAATAAGCATCATAGCGATGGGCCATTTGTTGATAGTACAATTAGCTAGGAACAGAGGGACCTAAAACAGATCGTCAATGGTAGGCATCAAAGAAGGATGAATCAAATGGATGGTTCTGGGAAAGATAAGCTAGGAGATCCACCCTCAGTTGGTTAGTGCTCTACACATAAGTAGAAGCTGTATTCTGGCGTTGGTTCAGGACTACAGAAACAATCATTGAATGCCATAAAGTGTTAGGGCAAGTAGCCACTTTGGAAGAATAGCACTGGAACATGTCATCTATCCTCAACTCTAAATGGTTGACATATAAGGCAGCTTGTAAGACCACATCCCCCATATACCAAGCCAGATCGACATCATCTGAAATTAACAGGTCACCTCGTAGATACATATAAGACAGCAACATGGTATCCATCGTCAAGGAATCTTCAAAGACCATACAAACAACTTCTGTCAGCAAATCAAAAGACCAAGCTCCACTCCAACCATCCTCTGGAAGAGGGATATCCATCATTGAGAGCTTAATATAGAAGGTCAACTTCTGCAACTGATAGTGGACAAAAAAGGAATGGTAGGGAGGAACGTACTCCTAAAAGTGCTCAAATGTAGACCATAATAAATCCATCCTAGACTGCAATCTTTCCACTTTATCTTGAAACAACGGACATAATGTGGCATGTCTCTAGATATAGAAGGAATCATAGGAACACTGGGGCTTGGAGGAATGGACTGTGACTGCGCCAGTTGGTCATGCAACTGCTTAATCTGGGAAGCTTGGAATTCCAATGTATTGTGACCAGTCTGCAAAGCTGAGAGTTTTGTATCTAAAAGAGTCTTAAACTCTTGAGCTTCTTTGGACATTTTCTCTTTCTCTTCCAAAACTCTAGTGACCTCTGACTGAGCCTTTGCTAACTAAATTTTCAAAGAAGATATTTCTTCTCTCTGGGTCTCAATCATTTGTGTCTGCTGCTCTATCTGCTTAAATAGATCAGCAAGAGTGTCTTTAGCAGAGGCTAACTCTGTGGTTGCCTTATGCATCTGGTCTTTGGATTGCATCAATTATTCATAGAAAAAAGCATATAACTGTTGAACACAAGTTGTCACTGAGAGTTCAATAGAACTCTGGATGTCATTACAAAGGAAAGGAATGGCATCCCCTGACACTAAACTGTTCAGCGAAGGAACTAATATTTGCAAAGAACCCTCTCGATGTGCCCTAAATAAGTTATTGCATGTGAGGTAGGCAGGGAGGTCACTTCCAGAGGTAGCAGAAACTGTTACTGAAGGAATGACTAGTGGAACTTTCTCTGCTATACGCTTCAAGCGCTTCTGCTGAATGACCAATGGAGGAGGGGAATCAAGATCCTCTATGTCCATGGGTTTTAAATCCTCTGAAGGTGGAGGGGGAGAGACTTGATCAGATGGAGAAGAAGGTAGCACACCCTGCTTAAGGCCTGAATATGTCAAGAAATTATATAAATATGAACCATAAGTTACATTGGTAACATTCCCTCTGGTCACTTTGACAAAATGTTGGTCCATCTTCGTAAGAAGGTACGTACTCCAATCAATGGCAACCCCTTTTAACACCAACTTGGAAGCTGTGAAGAGCTCCTTAGACAAATAGTGAGATGGTGTCTTGGTAGGCATAAACCTGTCCTGGAGAAATTGGCAGACTAGCTTCCAGAGAGGATCAGTAATCATTGAGAAAGACACTCTTGAAGTGTTAATCACCTTCTTGACATCAAGGACCTCTTTAGTCTGCTTCTGTAACAGCTTGAGAATCTCATCATTTGAGAATAATTGTCTGGCTGTAACAAAGGGTTCTCCTTTATTAGGGAAGAGATAAAGCCTTCTCTAACCCTCTAGGTGTCAAAACCATGGAAGTACCACGAACCAAGCCCGATTTCTTACTGTATGATGCAAGAAACTCATCACATAGGGCTGGATCATCTGGAATCAAAGGGAGTGAAGCAGCCACGAAAGATGCAAGGCCAGCTTTTGCGATAGGCTCAAAAGTCAGTAGGGAAGAATAATCCCTACTGGTCAATAGGACATACTGAATAGGAGGAGGAGCTTGAGGCACCATTCAAATGGAATAAACATACACCACAAACATAGACAATCATAGAGAATGCCTGCAAAACAACAAAATAGCTATAAAAAAGAAATTGATCAAAATAAGTACACATAGATGTAACTAACCAATTGACCACCCCAAACAACCCACATCTTAGAAAAAATTCGGCATGACCCCTACATATATGCGACCAAAAGCTTCATGATATGCGACAAGCAGGCACCCAAGACCCCATATCAGGTTTTTTTTATAAAAAAACTACAGATCGCACCCGTAATTGTATCACACAATCAAACCATAATACCTCAAAAACCTACTCAGGACATAACCAGAACTTTGATAAACAATATCAGCTTAAAGGACTATATGTACCCATCCCATGAAGCATATTTATTAAAAAGGAAAAAAAAGTGCAGTGAGGGGAATGATTTTAGTGAAGGGTTCATTTTAAGAAATTATTAACAATGGTTGAAATTTTATTAGGTTGTAAACCTTAATAAGAAAACGACGGTTCATTTTTAATTTGTTAGTTACAATTTATTAATGTGAAACGATGCTTTTAACGAAACTCGGACTGCAATCCCCAGACTCAAGTCTCTAAATGCATATTCATTGATTAAAAATTTAATGTGTCTGAAGCGCCCTTCTTTTTTAGCACGTGCATTTTTTTTTGATAGCTGGTTCGTTTTTATTTAAAAATTAAAGTGCCCCTGAAGTGCACGTAGCACGTGCAAAGTGAATGACGGGTTGATTTTAAATTATTAGAAAAATGTGTATTTAGCGCAAGTGCGCGTGAAAAAGTGAGTGAATAAAATTCATTTTAACAATTAACTGTGGTTAAGGGATGACCAAAATAAATAAAGCACAAAAAAATAGATACCTGGTAGGGGGTGTATGCAAGAGACTGAGGGCGCACTGAGTAGTCCCAAATGCAAAGAATCCAACAAAAAAGCAAAAACCACTGACTGGAAAAAATAAAACACCTTAGTATTTGAAAAACAATAAAAACAAAATAAATATCAAGGCAATGTTAGTGGGATCACATTTGGTTTAGGTAATGTTCATTAGTATTTGGATGAGATTGTTATTAGTATTTTTAAAAAAAATTATAATTTAGGTGTGTTTTGATTTTGTATTTTGTGTTTTTTTTCTTTTATGTTTGATTTATTAGAATATCAATCAAACCTAATTGAAAATGAAACCATCAAGCTTCAACAATGGATTTGTAAATTATTATTATTATTTTTTAATTTGATAGCTTATTTTTGGAATTTAAAATAAAATTTTTTATGAATTTAGATTAAAAGTTTATCATTTGGATCCAAAAATAATAGGATGATCATGTGCCAAGGTGTTTCCAGCTTAGAAAATATTCCAAAAATAGTCAAATGCATTGATGGAATTTTGTGTGATTTTTTTGAATTTAATTTTGATTTTTAGAGATTTTTAATGAAATTTTTTCAATTTTTGGTAAATTTTAAAAAGATTTTAAATATTGTTAATTTTTTAACAATTAATTATTTGTATTATACTTAGCAAGATCAACCAGAAAATTATCCAATTTAGTGAGGTTTTTTTTGTTTTTTTTGTTTTTTTTGTTTTTAAATTAATTTTTATAATTTTTAAATATTTTTAAGTATTTTTAGGTATTTTTCTTAGGTGTGTGGTAAATCAAAAGGGATACCTGGGTTGCGTGTGAACAGTTGTGTGTGCTGGGGGACAGCACGCACCACCGCACGGAGAAGACCAAACGCGCGTCCTCGCACGTGAACACCTACGGGTAGCTCCTGTACGCACAAGCACACCTGGATGCCCGCGCGAACACACATAGACACAGAACTATCGGGCAGCAAGGGGGCTGCGTGTGGAGGGTGGGGGTAGAGTGGTGGAGGGGTAGGAAAGGGGGCTAGAAGGAGGGAAACTAGGGTAAGGTGAAAAGGGGGGTTGAGGGAGATTGACCAGGGTAGGTTAGGTAAATGAGGGGTAGGGGAGTTAACTAGGTCAGTTAGGTTAGCTAAGTCAGGTTAGTTAGCTAAGTCAGTTAGGTTAACTAAGTCAAGTTAGGTTAGCTAAGTCAAGTTAGTTAGCTAAGTCAGTTAGGTTAACTAAGTCAATGTGATTAACTAAGTTAGTAAACTAACTAGGTTAGTGAACTAGGTTAGTGAGAAGGAGGGAGGAGGCGGAAGGAAAGGAGGAGTAGTGGAGGGGAAGGAAAGCAGCGGAATGAGGGAGAGGGCGATGGTGAAGAGAGAGGGCGATGGGAGGAGAAGAGGCGATGGTGAAGGAGGGGAGACGATGGAGAAGGGAGAAGCGATGGGAGGGAGAGGACGAGGGTGAAGAAAGAAGGCGATGGAGAAGGGAGAGGGCAAGGGTGAAGAAGAGGCGATAAAGAAGGGAAAAGCGATGGGAGGGAGAGAGGCGATGGTGAAGGAGAGGAGAGAGGCGACAAAGGAGAAGGGAGAGGGTGAGGGTGCGATGGGGAGAAGGACGAGATGGAGAGGAAGAGGGAGGAGGCGATGGCGATGGTGGGAGAGGACGATGGAGGGAGAAGGGTAGGGGTCATGAAGAGGACGCAGCCGAATATGTAAGTTGGTTTTTTTTTTTATAAAAGGGTGTTGTTTTTTTTTTTTGAATGTGTGTTTTTTGTTGTGTAAGTTTTATTGAAATAACATGGATGGGGCATGGGGGTGTGGGGTTGCAAGTGTTTTTTTTTGTTTTGTTTTTTTTGTGTTTAAAACAAAATAGTATTATAGTTTTTTTTTTGTTTCTTGGGTTTTTGTTTTTGGTGGTAGGGGTGAATTGTTAGGTTTTTTTTTTTGGTATTTTTTTGGTTTTTCTGTTTTGAAATCCATTAAAAGGTGAGCGAACCCCCGACCCGCGCGCAGACGCGGGGTGAGAGTTTAAAAATTTACATCGGCAGGATCAGAAAGGGCAGGGACGGTGACACGCGAGGCACAGAGGCCACGGGGGCGGCCCAAGGCACTTAAAACCAAAAACATGCGCGTTCACGCGCGACATGAGAGACGTGGCCACACAACAAGAGGAAGAAAAATTAATAAAACCCAAACCGTACATTGGATCGAAAGATTGTAAAAAGGAAAAATGTGCCGGGAGATGAGGGGAAGATGGCGTAAAATTGCAACACGAGTTCTGAGGCAAAATCAGGGTGTTCACATGGAAAGAACACATAAAACGGCCCCAAAAATACATATGAGGATTAAGATAGAAAAATCCACTTGTCGAAATGCAGGGCGAAAAGAAGGAAAAATGTGCCAAAGAAGGTGTCCGACAAACCTATCATGTCAACACATGGTTTCAATTGAGAGAGGATGCATTCACATGGAAAAACCCCAAAAATCATAACCGAAAAGGGATTCGGAAATTAATATGGAATGATCCGTGCACTAGAATAGAGGACAATAAAAGAAAAAATATCCAAAAAAATATAACCGTCGGGGCTATCACATCAAATCTAAGTTCGGATGGGATTAGAAGGCGTTCGCATGGAAGAAACAAGAAAATGGTGCTAAAAAACACCCATGAAAATTAATAACACAAAATCCAGATGACGAAATAGGACAGAGAAAAAAGAAAAATTGTGCAGGAAGGGTGGTTGGACAAGGCGGTCCAGTCAGAATGGAATTTTGAAAAGAGTAGGGCATGTTCACATGGAAAAATGTGAAAAATATACATGAAAAAGGGCCCAAAAATGCGCAAAAATTAATATCGGATGAACCGTGTATCAAAAGGATAGGGAGAAAAAAGGAAAAATGTTAGGAGGAAGATGGAGGACAGGGCTGTAATGTCAGATTGTTGTTCGGAGGCAATAAAGGTACGTTCACATGAAAAATCGTCCAATTGACAGAAAATGCTTCAAAAATTAATAACTCAAGAACCATCAGTCATAACAGGGGTTGATAAAAAGGAAAAATGGGCAGTTTGAAGTAGAACAAGGCTGTAAGGTTGGATTTGGGTGAATGTAGGATGTGTTCACATGCAAAACGTCGAAACAAGGGAGAAAGGAAAATAGGAAAGGAACGGCCCAAAGGGTGGGGTAAAGTTAGACGGGTGGGTGGGAAAGGGACCCCATGAGGGCAGAAAGAGGTCATGGCATACATGCATGATCAACTTGAGGCATATGCAGGGAGTATGCACAACAGACGCATAAGGACGTGTTTCCACACTTAAAACCTTAACGGACAGAGTAGATTGACCGACAGAGCCACAGACTTGTCAACCGACTGGACGCTAGCGTCCCCACACTTAAGAAATTACATACACTTGCAAATAGAAAAGTAGGGTTAGGAACACTTGGTCCGTTTCGCGTATGGTTGAAGGAACGGTCACTGCTATATAGACGGGTTGGAGTCGACTGTAGGAGAGGTACCACGGCTCACTCCAGCATTCAGCCAATATGGCAGGGACCAGGCAGCAACACCTAGAGAGATAGTTGGTTGATAAAGCCCGTCGGGGGAGGTGTCGTTGATGAAGGAGAGTCACGCAACTCATAGGCACTCAAATGGAATGAGAAAACAGTCGCTCACCCCATAACTTACATCTCTCGAGTTAATATTGATGGAAACCCAGATCTCACATCTGGTTTAGGAATCAACAAGGGGGTGGTGCAGAAGGAGTATCAGTGCATCCAACCCGTCTGGCATAGATGCAAGGAGGAAGGCCAGGGAGCCTTGCAGTACCGTGTACAGAACAGAGCGACGTGTCCTGTGCTGATAGCAAAGACCCATCCCGTGGGTGCATAGGAAAACAGAAACGCACCTGACTCCAATGGTTGTAACGTCCCTCAATCCTCACCTCTCAATAATTGATTGAAGAACCATTCGTCACACTCAGACTACCCTATGTCTCACGCTCTATTGAAAGATACAGAGGGTAGCCCATTCTTGAAACCCATTAATATAATTCTCACTCTCACTTATGCAGAGCTTATTAGCCTTGTGCGCTTGTGATGGTGCAACAATGCATCCCACCCTATGCCGGCATACAGTGCAAGAAGGAAGGCCAGGGAGCCTTATGGTGTAGTGCACAGGAACAGATCGTGCATTGTGCATTGAGAGGCCCATCCCGTGCGTGCAACACTCTGTTCACACACCTCGCCTCTCATTTGATTTGAAGGAAAAGACTGGTCACTCACCCCACCCTCTATCTCACTCGCTGATAGATACAGAGGGCAGCCCATACTCACGTCCCCATCCTATTAGGATGAAAGCTCACATCACTCAAGGGATTGGGGATGAAGAGCATGTCGACTGTTGTTGTCATCAGGATCTTGAAGACGAGACGTACCCAAGGAGGCAGCCAACAAGTCTAGTACTTCAATGATTTGTAAGAAAGATCATCTGTTAAGAAGGAGATGGACTGATATTGCAGAGACACCGTGCCAAGGGAGGTGGCTTCAAATTACTTGCTAAAAAGGTGCTGCTGTTGATGAATTAGCTATCCTAAACTGCAGGGTGTTACCACCTTTTCCATAGTCAGCTTCCCGCCCAAGGGTGTTTCCACCTTTTCTTGGAACGAGGCCTGTTATGACAGGGAATTTCTTCCTTTTCTCCCATAACAATTTTATTTGTTTTTTTTTCTCTTGTTTTCCTTTTTTTTGTTAAGAAAGAGAATGGTAGAAATACCATGGGTCAGGACCAACCTCGCCACCGTTGTTGGATCAGACGAGAAGAGAACAAGGTCGAGTTGAGAGGTATATGTGAGGGGCTAGCGACGCCCAAAAGGGGGAGGGTAGGTCAATTGTGATTGTCAAGATCCCCAAGGAGGGAAGTACTTCTTCAAACGATAGCCATTGATTAGGAAAGGATCATCAGAGGCATCAACGGTCTGCACAGAGCAATTAGGATTGACATCAAGTACCTTGTATGAGCCCATCCACCGTTGTTGAGGCTTGCCAGGAAACTTGCCAAATCTCGAATCATAGGCTAGTACAAGATCACCTTCTTTGAACTCCTTGTGCTGCTTGATGAAACTATCATGATAGGCCTTGTGTCATGCTTGAGTGGTTTCCATACACTGTAGGGACATCCACCATATCTCATCCAAGCATTCCAAGTGCAGGAGGTAGCGTTGCAGTGACTCATCATCTCCCAAGTGTTCTTTAACTACCACTCGCAAAGAGGGCAATTCCAGTTCAACAGGGAATACGGCTTCGGTACCATATACTAGCTGGAAAGGGATCTGTCCTGTAGCTGCCTTATGGGAGGTTCTGTATGTCCAGAGGGCCTCTGTAAGTCGATCATCCTAGTCGCGACGATGTGTGGCAATTTTTCTTGTCAAGATCGAGTAGAGGATTCGATTGGTGACTTCAACTTGGCCATTGGCTCTGGGGTAATAAGGGGTGGACTTGCGATGGTGGATCTTATACAGCTCCGTCAGCTCCTCCATGATTTTGTTAAGGAAATTAGTACCTCTATCACTTACCAGCTCGAGGGTACTGCCAAAACGGGTGATAATATTCTCGTACATGAACATGGCTACGTTGTTACCATCGACCCGCTTCAGGGCTTCAGCTTCGCACCACTTTGTGACATAATCCGTACATACTAAGATGTATCTGTTCTGTTTTCATCTGGATCAATGGGACCCACAAAATCAATCCCCCACTTCTCAAATGACTTTAGGGGAAGAATAGGTTGCAGTGGCATGGCACTTGTTTTGGTGGGTTTCCCCATTCACTGACAAGCATCACATCTCTTGCAGTAGTCATGTGCATCCTTGTGGAGGGTCAGCCACCAGTATCCTGCTAACAAAGCCTTCCTGGTTGTCGCTTCTCATGTGAAGTGTCCACCACATGGTTCATCATGGCATGCTTTCAATACTATGCCGATTTAATCCCCTGCAGCACATCTTCGCAGCACTTCATCTTTGCCTCTCTTGTACAGTGCACCGCCGGGGCTGATTCTAACAGAAGCTTCTTCTTCTCACGGCTTGAGATGCTAGGAGGATATTGTTGGGTTTCCAGGAGGTTGGCTATGTCTGCATATTAGGGAGTAATTATTTCAACTAGAAACAAGGAAGCATCAGGAAGGTCTAGATCATTATGTTCCTCTTATGCAGTTTGAGGGATCTGTGATAGATGATCGGCTAGGACATGGGAATGGCTAGGCTTAGTGACCACTTCAAAATTGAACTCCTGGAATAGGAGCAACCATCTCATCAGCCGTCCTTTAACATCTGCTTTGTTCATAAAGAAGGACAAGGCTTCATGATCCACGTAGAACTTAAAATGCGTTGACAATGAATAATGTCGAAACTTCTCTAGTGCAAACACCATTGCCAAGCACTCAAGCTCTGTTAGTGTATAGTTCCATTCCCTATCAGTGACCTTCCAACTTGCATAATATATTGTTGAGATATTTGCAATCACACCTACTTTAGTCCCTTTGTATAGGATAGCTAGGCCAGGAAGATGTAGTCCATTCTATGAAGAGAGACAAAATTCCATATGCACAGTGGATATTAAGTGCTACCAAAGAACTCTATATAATGTTGTACTTGACTATCACTTTCATATGAGATGAATACAATATCTGTTGAGATATCGAGCTCCACTCGTGATACGCCAGGGTAACCATTGTGCATTTATATCACCGACTTGTTAGCTCAGATGCGGTTGGTACACCGCCCATGAATAATAGCTAGATGACAGCTATCCGTATCTACTCTAGTTCGTGGCTCAGTTAGTATGCCACCTTAGTTAGTTGAGTTTGGTTTTGAGACCTATATATAGGGTTCTTCTATTTCTATGTACTACAGTTCTTTTTGGCTTACACAACTAAGAAGAGGAAAACTGTTTTCAGCCTCCACCTCTGTGTGTATTCCCCCATTGTGCAAGCAAGAAAGCTACAAGTGAGACTCCTTCCTTCTCTCCCACAATCTTGACATGGTATCAGAGCCTTGTTCGTGGTAAGGAGCTCAAGAAAGCAAGCCAAGTTCGCGGTGTTCTGGTAAGAGGACCAGTGTTGCTTTCATTTTTCTGTTTTGGGAGCAAGTCTCTGCAGGTAGCACAGCCGGAAAGTGCAAAAGTGCATTGTCTCAGATTGAGATGCCCTTTGCGGTGTAGCAAGAGGGAAGTATATGCTGCGGGAAAGGGCTTTAGCCCATGGTTGCTCTGTTTTTTTTATTTGAGGCCATTTCGGGGCCTATTTTGGAGGCGGAAGTTTTCTGCACGCACTCAGGAAAAGGCCCTGTTTTATGCTGTGCGACCACTGTTCTACAGGTCGGTGAAAAGTTACCACAGAAATTGCATCGTATGCTTGTGTGCAGAGACATTCGGAGTTACAGAATCATCCTTGTTTCCTATTTATGCAAAATTGTCCACTAGGAAGTGACTGTGTGGTCAAATACCACTTTCGCCAGTTTTGCAGATTTGCCCTTGTAAGGGTGAAGTTGTGTTTTTTGCAGTGACATAATTTTTTGCAGTGTTCTGTAATGGCGTCTGATTCTCTTTCACAGATTGTAACTGAAAAGCTTGACAAGAACAGCTTCCAAGCATGGAAGTTTAGAATGACGAATTTCCTTATGGGAAAAGGATATTGGGAATTTGTTGCAGGAAATGAAGAAGAACCAGTTCTTCCTGATGTTCCCAATCAACAGCAAATGCAGGCATTTAAAGCATGGCATGAGAGAGCCAGGAAAGTTATGTACTGGCTGTCTATCAGCATTTCAGACTCTATGATTGTGCATATTTAAGATGCAAGTACGCCAAAGGAGGCATGGGATACTTTGTCAAAAATGTATAGCACAAATACGCAAGCTAGGAAAATGCAGCTCAAGCAAGAGTTGCACAATGTGCAAAGAGAAAATATGAGCATCAACGACTACCACATGAAGGTGAAGAAGATTCCAGATGCACTTGCTTCCATTGGGTCGGCAGTGGAAGATGATGATTTAGTTTCTGTGACCTTGAATGGTCTAGGAAAGGATTATGTACAGTTCCGAACATCCATTTCCGTCCGTGAAAGATTTCCTAATTTTGAGGAGTTGATTGCTCTTCTAATTTCTGAGGAGCAGAGAAATGGTGGTGCATCTTCTTCAGGAGGAACTTCAAAAGAAGTTGTCTTCTACTCAAATGCTGGAAGAGGTAGAGGCAGAGATAGAGGAGGCCGATCTGGAGGCCGTGGTAGAAATCAGAATATGCAGCAAACTCAAGAAAACCAGTCCTATGGAGGAGGACATGGTAACTCTAGAGGCAGGGGAAGCCAAAGAGGTCGTGGTGGATGGCAAAGAGGCCAAAATGCAAACAGCAATGTTGAATGCTACTACTGTGGTAAAATGGGTCATATGGCTAAAGACTGCTATAAAAAGCAGAATGACATCATGAATGGAAAATTGCAACAAGGGAATTATGCATCTTCTAGTAGACAGGGTGATGACAGAAATGTGCAGCACATGAACAATTTTGTGACAAGTGCAGAAGAAAGCAACGATGTATGGTATGTTGACTCAGGTGCATCAAACCACATGACAGGTCATGCAGAATGGATGGAGGATGCAAGGAAAATGGAAAAACCAGGATTTGTGGAGACTGGTGATGATACTGCACATCCTATTGTGCAGATTGGAAAAATTCCTTTGTCTATGCAAGATGGGAAAAAGAAATACCTGTCCGATGTATTTCATGTCCTGAATATCACCAAGAATCTGGTTTCTGTTGGTCAAATGGTTGAACAGGGCTTGCAGGTCAGATTTAATCCTCATGGATGCTTTGTTGAGGATATGAAAAATAAAGGTCGCTTGATAGCAAAAGGAAAGAAGAAGGGCATAATGTTTACGTTGGATGTAGACATGCCTGAATTGAGTACAACAATGTTTGCACATGGGACCGGTGTAGTTGCAGATATTGATAACTGGCATAAATGCATTGGTCATGTTAATGTACAGCGACTTAAATCAATGCAGGCCCAAAATATTGTTGCAGGATTGCCTAAATTCAAGGTTGCAGAAATGCATAAGGTATGTGAAGCCTGTCAATTTGGAAATCAGGCAAGGAAACCATTTCCTAGACATGTTCAAGAGAGTAAGAAGCCATTGGAATTAATCCACTCTGATGTGTGGACTACTAAAGCTGCATCTCTTGGAGGCTATCATTATTTTGTCACTTTTATTGATGACTATAGCAGAAAAGTTTGGGTGTATTTTATGAAAAAGAAAAGTGAAGTTTTTGGGCATTTCAAAACTCTTAAAGCTATGGTTGAAAAAGAAACAGGCCTGCAAATAAAATGCTTAAGGTCAAATGGAGGGGGAGAGTACCTCTCAAATGAGTTTGCAAGGTTCTTGCAGGAGCATGGCATAAAGCAGCAATATTCATGTAGTTATATCCCACAACAAAATGGAATTGCAGAAAGGAAAAACATGCATATTGGAGAGGTATCTCGTGCCATGCTCAACGAAAAAGACTTGCCAGATTTTTACTGGGCTGAAGCAATTGCTACAGCAGTCTATATAATGAACAGGACTCCCACTGCAACAATACATGGGATGACTCCAGAGGAGAGGTATACTGGTAGGAAACCAGATATTTCTCATTTGAAGATTTTTGGTTGCATTGCCTATGTTCATGTGCCAGATGAGTTGAGATCCAAGTTGAATCCAAAAGCTGAGAAGTGCATCTTTATTGGTTACTCTCTGCAAGCAGAAAGGGTATAGATGCTATAACCCTTCTACTCGTAAGTTTACAGTGAGCAGAGATATTGTTTTTGATGAGATGAGTAGCTGGTATAAACCAGTAAATGTGATTGATGATGTAGATGCACAAAATGGTAATGCTGCACAGAATTCACAGCAACAGTCACAAAATATTAGTGGACATGGAGCGTCCTCTAGCAGTGGTTCACATTCTTCGCCATGGACAAGCAGATTGAGATCAGGAGAATCTTCTCAAAGCAATGCAGATAGTGGTATTCAGGTATCACGAAAAGGAAAAGAGAAGGTAGATCAGCCCATGTTTGATGTGAATGCAGGTCACTCTTATGTGGATGGTGAATCCAGTGGCTCAGAATAGAGCATTGATGATGAGTTGGGTATTCCTTCTATTGTTACACCTGGAGTAAGGAAGACCAGGGATGTTTTGAGAGCATCTGGGAGTGAACCTACTTTGTGCAGGTCTACTAGAGCTAGGTATCCTGTGGATAGGCTGAAATATGATGGATTTACAGCCATTCACTATGCCTATATGGTCAAGGTGATACATGAACCAGAACCCACTTCTTTTGAGCAAGCCATGGGAAAAGAAAAATGGGAGAAAGCCATGGATGAAGAAATGGATGCCTTGGAAGCAAATGCTACATGGGAATTGGTACCTTTGCCTAAAGATAAGAATGCAATTGGCTGTAAGTGGGTTTATAAGGTGAAGCACAATGCAGATGGTTCTGTGAACAGATACAAGGCAAGATTAGTAGTCAAGGGATACGCACAAGCATATAGCATTGATTATAAAGAAACATTCAGTCCAGTTGCAAGGATGGCAACCGTAAGAGCAATCATTGCTATGGCTGCATCAAAGGAATGGTCTTTACATTAGATGGATGTAAAGAATGCCTTCTTGGATGGTGATTTGCAAGAAGAGGTCTATATGGAGTAGCCACCAGGTTATGTGCATGCTGTTCATCCTGAGTTTGTTTGCAGGTTGAAGAAAGCATTGTATGGCTTGAAGCAAGCACCTAGAGCATGGTCTGACAAGATAGGACAGTATCTTGTCACTATTGGCTTTCAGATTTCCAAGGCAGATTTCTCACTTTATGTGAGAAAAACAGAGAAAGGTATTATGCTACTTGTCATTTATGTTGATGATTTGATTATGACAGGTGACAGTGATGAAGATATCCTTCATGTGAAAATGCTATTGAAGCAGAAGTTTGAGATGAAGGATTTGGGAGAGCTGCGTTATTTCTTGGGCATTGAGGTGATTAGATCACCAAGTGGGATACAGCTCTTGCAGAGGCAGTATGGATTGGACATGCTGTCCAAATATGGGATGACAGGCTGTAAGCCTATTTCAGTTCCTTAGGAGCAGAATGTGAAGTTGAGCGTAGATGCAGGTGAGCTTCTGGAAGACCCTACTATGTACAGACGCATAGTAGGAAGTTTGATTTATATGACTATTACCAGGCCAGATTTGAGGTATGCTGTTGGATTGGTAAGTCAGTTTATGCAAGCTCCAAGGAAACCGCATTTGGATGCGGCTAGATGCATACTCAGATATGTGAAGTCCACATTGCAGTATGGACTATTTTATGAGACTGGGGTTCAGATATAGTTGCATGGATACATTGATGCTGATTGGGCTGGTAGTATTCCTGATAGACGATCTACCAGTGGATATGTGTTCTCTTTTGGGAGTGCTGCAGTCACTTGGAGCAGCAAGAAACAGCCTACAGTTGCCTTGTCGAGCACAGAGGCTGAGTACAGGGGTGCAGCAATGGCTGCATGTGAGGTAGCTTGGTTGCATAAGCTACTTTATGATATGCATCAGCCTACAGATGCGCCAATTGTCATTTATTGTGACAACATGAGTAGTATACACTTGGCAAATAACCCAGTCTATCATACTAGAACAAAGAACATTGAGGTGCATTATCACTATGTACGGGAGAGGGTCTTACTAGGTCTTATTGATCTAGTTTATGTCAGCACAGAGGATCATGTAGCTGACATATTCACGAAGGCATTGGGCGTAGAGAATCTGCGCAAGTTCAAAGACATGCTTGGTGTGCAGGAATTGGGATTGAGCTCGAAGGGGAGTGTTGAGATATCGAGCTCCACTCGTGATATGCCAGGGTGATCGTTGTGCATTTATATCACTGACTTGTTAGCTCAGATGCGGTTGGTACACCGCCCATGAATAATCACTAGATGACAGCTATCCTTATCTACTCTAGTTCGTGGCTCAGTTAGTATGCCACCTTAGTTAGTTGAGTTTGGTTTTGATACCCATATATAGGGTTCTTCTATTTCTATGTACTACAGTTCTTTTTGGCTTACATAACTAAGAAAAGAAAAATTGTTTTCAGCCTCCACCTCTGTGTGTATTTCCCCATTGTGCAAGCAAGAAAGCTACAAGTGAGACTCCTTCCTTCTCTCCCACAATCTTGACAATATCATGATGCTTTCCTCTTTCAGTTAGTGTCATTGTCATTATCTGTCTAATACACAAGAATGTCTTTATGAGTTCAAGTCTCAATCTTGAAACCTAATTCACTTGTGTAAGAGTTGTCTCTTCTTTGTCTATGTCATCATGAGTTTGGTCTCTACCTTTCAACCTCCATAGCTTTGCCATGCTCTAGATCTGCATCTTTGACATGGTATCAGAGCTCAGCTGAGCATGGCTAAGCTCTCATCTACTCTCTCTCAGCTCATCTTAACCTTAGGTCAGCTCAAGTCCAACTCATGGTTCCATTTCTCACCTCCATCTCTACTTGACCTTCCTTGGCAGCCATAGCCAGCGTGCACCCTACCTACTTCAAACTCTTGGATCTCTCTCCAAAAGTCATATCTCAACCTGCTCTCTTTTGGACATTTGTTTCTTGACTCCCAAGGCTTCTCTATATCACTTAAGAGCTCGACATTGGCCACTCCATAACTTAGTATTGACAATTTTCTCAATCTTTGCCCTATGTCTGCCATAGCCAAACTGGACCTGCAATACTTGGAGCTTCCATAACTTTCTCTACAGTCCTTATCTCTTCATGTTTTCTTCTGAGAATATCTTCTGCACTCCTAGGCACAACTGCCTAGCACAAAAAACACCAACATTGTGCATTGTATGGCTTGTCATTATTGGTCTCCCCAAACTGGTGCAGATTTTCGCAGATATCTAAACGACCTATTGTAGATTGGCATAGGGGCGGCCATTGAAGGGGATTTTATGGGGCTTTAGTAGACCATATAGTGGGCCAACTCCAGCTAAGAGGGCTCTTAAAAATTTTACTTCTACGAGCTGCTACAGTGAAAAAAATAGTTAGGTCCAGGAACCCTAAACTCAAGCAGCCATAGCTTTGAGCTTCAAGCTCAAAAATCCATCAGTTTCTCTCTCCTCAGGACTCAACAAATCCTTTGCCACTCTGATTTGATCAACTTTCCCATCAAATCATCAAGGAGGGGAGATCTTGAACATTTGGAAGAATTGAAGACCAAGCCACCATAGCCACTTTAATTCATGCTTCTTCTTTCACTTCAAGCTCTTGCTTCTTCTCAATCAATTGAAGCATTTGTTACTTAGATCTATTGTCCCAGCATCAAATCAAGGAGGGGAAGAACCTGGAAAGATTGAAGAAGGATCAACGACCCTGAACAAAGAAGATTCAAGCTCAACATCAACAAAGACATAGTCTTTGCATAGTGTGTTTTCACACTGTCATTACTTGTGTCTCTTGACACATTGTAATCTACTCTTCCACTGATAAATCTCAAAATTTTGAAGTTGATTTGCTACTGTTCCCATAAGTCTAACATGGGCAAAGACTCTCCAACTACTCGGTTCAAAGGAGCACACCTAGCAGACTCGCATCAAACTCATCCTGATGAAGAAGGGCCTCTGGGCCATTACCACTGGAAAAGAAAAGAAGCCTCGTGATGCGGATCTTGCTATAACTTGGAAAAAGAATGATGATAAGGCCCAGGCCATTATCAAACTGGAGCTAGACGACAGCTATATCCACCGTGTGGATAACTGTGAGACCTCACATGATACATGGAAGAGACTTGACACCTTGTTCGGTGCACAGTCTAAATCATCAAAGTATGGTCTCCTGATTGAGTTTTTCAGGCTTGAAATGAAGTCCAACACATCACTTGCCACACATATAAATTACATGGAAGGACTTCTAACCCAACTTGTAGGAATCAACATTAAAATGGAAGAAGATGTTTGCATTGGTGTTCTACTTAAGAGTTTGCCTCTTGAATATAATAATGTATCAACAACTTTAATCAACATGCCAAATCTTGAACTTGTTGATATCCAAGCATCACTGTTAGAAGAGGAAAAGATGCTAAAAACTAAGGAAGAACCAAGTACCTCTAGAGATGAGCATCCATTATATGTTGGCAACAAGTACAAAGACAAGAAGGATTAGCTCTTCTGTGACTTCTGCAAAAGGATCGGACACACTGAGAAGTTCTGCCATGCAAGAAAGAGGTACCAAAAGGCCTATCTACTTGCAGTCCAAGAAGAAGAAGAAAATGGAGCAAAGGAAGAAGAAGAAGAAGACCACTAGGAGAAGGACAAACCTCATCAGTCCTTCTATTCAGATAGACTTTTTTAGTTTTGTGTTTCCTAGCCCTAATGTCTCAAACATAAACTTGTAAAACTTCTCAATTATCCTTGTACTATAGCCTCTGTACACTTTGTAAGGCCCTTGCTACAGCCTATGGATCTCCATCATGTTTGTGGTACCCACACTTAGCCTCATCTGCAACAGCCTCTGGTGTTTTGCCATGTTTATGGTGTGCCCACACTTTGCAGGTGTGGCTTTTACTAAAGCCTCTACACACTTTGTACTTTTGGTTGTGATTGAGGAGGGGTGTTGAGATATTTGCAATCACACCTACTTTAGTCCCTTTGTATAGGACAGCTAGGCTAGGAAGATGCAGTCCATTCTATGAAGAGAGACAAAATCCCATATGCACAGTGGATGTTAAGTGCTACCAAAGAACTCTATATAATGTTGTACTTGACTATCACTTTCATATGAGATGAATACAATATCATGATGCTTTCCTCTTTCAGTTAGTGTCATTGTCATTGTCTGTCTAATACACAAGAATGTCTTTATGAGTTCAAGTCTCAATCTTGAAACCTAATTCACTTGTGTAATAGTTGTCTCTTCTTTGTCTATGTCATCATAAGTTTGGTCTCTACCTTCCAACCTCCATAGCTTTGCCATGCTCTAGATCCGCATCTTTGACATATATTTATTGATCTAATTTAGAGGGGCCCTTTTGACATAGGACAGCACCTAGCCCTTCAACTGATGCATCTGTGTGCACATGAAACTCCTTCGTCCAATCAGGAGGTTGTAAGATAGGTGCTTGGATAAGGCACTGTTTTAGGGTATTAAAGGCTTCTTCATAGCCATCAGTTCAAAGAAAATCCGCATCTTTCCTTAGGAGCTTGTGCAGAGGGCCGCCTTGGTTGCGAAATGTGCAATAAATCTTTTGTAGTAGCCCACATGGCCAAGAAATCCTCTCAATTACTTGAGGTTTGTTGGTGCCATCAAGGCGGCAATCTTCTCAATCTTCGCCCGGTCTATTGCAATTCCTTGTGCAGAGACAATATGGCCCAGAAGAACTCCCGATGAGATGCCAAAGACACATTTTTTGAGTTTGAGAGAAATCCCATACTCTCGGCATCTATCTAAACATTGCTCTAGGTGTCCCCAGTGCTCACGGATTAAACTATAGACACAAAAGTCATCAAGATACACCTCAATGAAATCATGCAAATGATTCTAGAAAGCGGCCATCATTACTCATTGGAAGGTGGCAGGAGCATTACAGAGCCCAAATGGCATCACTTTATAGGCATAGGTCCTCCATTCTGTGGTAAAGGTTGTTTTGGATTGGTCCTCTTCTACAATTCAGACTTGGTTATATCCGCTGAATCCATCCAAGAGGGAATAGAGCTCATGGCTTGTCACTATATCCAACAGTTGGTCTGTAAAAGGGATAGGAAAATGATCCTTCTTCGTCTTCGAATTGAGCTCTTGAAAGTCCATGCATATTCGAAGTTTCCAATTCTTCTTGGGTACTACCACAATGGGCGAAACCCATTCACTGTTAGCCACGGGATAAATGAACTTGGGTTTAATAAGTTTCAATAATTCGTCCTTCACCAGAGTAGAATAATTAGGATTCATACGCCTTTGTCTTTTCCTTACAGGGTTGGCATCAGGCTCTAGGTCAATGTGATGTTGGGTTACTGTGGGATCAATCCCCTTTAGATCTTTATATGATCAAGCAAACACGTCTAAGTTCTCTTTTAATAAGTCTTGCAGGACCACTAGTTCTTCTTCGGGAAGATTGAGACCCACTTTTAGGTGATGTTCAGTACCGTCAGTATCCAAGAACTTCACTTGCCTTTCACCTTTCACTTCACGGATAAATGTCCCACGGATCACTTTCGGATAGAGGTCTGACTCTTTCAAGGAATTAGTGTCCTCGTCTGATGTTCCACTAGAACCAGTGTCCTCCTTTTGAACAAATGACTCATTTGTCTATTGAAATTGCTAGAAGGGTATCAGAGCTTTGTTTGCTTCTGTGTGAGTGATTATTTCTTCTGGAATTAGGGATTCATCTTTAGAGGATGCGTCCAGGAATGTCACATAGCACGGACCTTCTAGAAGCCAAGGCTTTGATAGCTCTAGCTTCTATTGGAAGGAGGCATCATCATCATCTTTTCTCTGGACTGAACGGTCAGGGCAACAGGAGCCACTGGTGAACTTAATTTTTATGCCTTTGATCCATTGCTTATGCAAATTCTGCATACTTTGTGGTCCATTGGTCAATCCAAATGGAACCATGGTCATTCCATCTGTGGGAGATTTCGCTCAACTGCCAAGACGCACAGACCACTTATTGCTTCAAGCATTCCAAGCCAAGTACTAATGGCTATCTCTCACATAGCCAACACGCCATCCATATCTACGGGTGTAGTGAGCTTACCTCCATGCCAATCGAGTTACCTCCTCTCCTGCGCACTCGGGTAGCTCCACGATCCAAGTGCAAGCTTCAAGCAAGCTTTGTTGAGATATCGAGCTCCACTCGTGATACGCCAGGGTGACCGTTGTGTATTTATGTCACCGACGTGTCAGTTGCAGACGCGGTTGGTACACCGCCCATGAATAATAGCTACATGATAGCTATCCTTATCTACTTTAGTTCGTGGCTCAGTTAGTATGCCACCTTAGTTAGTTGAGTTTGGTTTGAGACCCATATATAGGGTTCTTCTATTTCTTTGTAAGAGAGTTCTTTTGGCTTACACAACTAAGAAGAGAAAAACTGTTTTTCAGCCTCCACCCTTGTGTGTATTCCCCCATTGTGCAAGCAAGAAAGCTACAAGTGAGACTCCTTCCTTCTCTCCCACAATCTTGACATGGTATCAGAGCCTTGTTCGTGGTAAGGAGCTCAAGAAAGCAAGCCAAGCTCGCGGAGGTCTGGTAAGAGGAGCAGTGTTGCTTTCATTTTCTGTTTTGGGAGCAGATCTCTGCAGGTAGCACAGCCGGAAATTGCAAAAGTGCATTGTCTCAGGTTGAGACGCCCTTCGCGGTGAAGCAAGAGGGCAGTATATGCTACGGGAGAGGGCTTTAGCCCATGGCGACCCTGTTTTTTTTATTTAAGGCCATTTCGGGGCCTGTTTTGAAGGCGGAAGTTTTTTGCACGCACTCAGGAAAAGGCCCTGTTTTATGCTGTGCGACCATTGTTCTACAGGTCGGTGAAAAGTTATTGTAGAAATTGCATCGTATGCTTGTGCGCAGAGACATTGGGAGTTTCAGAATCATCCTTGGTTCCTGTTTATGAAAAATCGTCACTAGGAAGTGACTGTGTGGTCAAATACCACTTTCGCCAGTTTTGCAGATTTGCCCTTGTGAGGGTGAAGCTGAGTTTTTGCAGTGACAGAATTTTTCGCAGTGTTCTGTAATGGCGTCTGATTCTCTTTCACAGATTGTAACTGAAAAGCTTGACAAGAACAACTTCCAGGCATGGAAGTTTAGAATGACGAATTTCCTTATGGGAAAAGGATATTGGGAATTTGTTCCAGGAAATGAAGAAGAACCAGTTCTTCCTGATGTTCCCAATCAACAGCAAATGCAGGCATTCAAAGCATGGCATGAGAGAGCCAGGAAAGTTATGTACTGGCTGTCTATCAGCATTTCAGACTCTATGATTGTGCATATTCAGGATGCAAGTACGCCAAAGGAGGCATGGGATACTCTGTCAAAGATGTATAGCACAAATATGCAAGCCAGGAAAATGCAGCTCAAGCAAGAGTTGCACAATGTGCAAAGAGAAAATATGAGCATCAATGACTACCACATGAAGGTGAAGAAGATTCCAGATGCACTTGCTTCCATTGGGTCGCCAGTGGAAGATGATGATTTAGTTTCTGTGACCTTGAATGGTCTAGGAAAGGATTATGCACAGTTTCGGACATCCATTTCAGTTCGTGAAAGATTTCCTGATTTTGAGGAGTTGATTGCTCTTCTAATTTCTGAGGAGCAGAGAAATGGTGGTGCATCTTCTTCAGGAGGAACTTCAAAAGAAACTGTCTTCTACTCAAATGCTGGAAGAGGTAGAGGCAGAGGTAGAGGAGGCCGATTTGGAGGCCGTGGTAGAAATCAGAATATACAGCAAACTCAAGAAAACCAGTCCTATGGAGGAGGACGTGGTAACTCTAGAGGCAGAGGGAGCCAAAGAGGTCGTGGTGGATGGCAAAGAGGCCAAAATGCAAACAGTAATGTTGAATGCTACTATTGTGGTAAAATGGGTCATATGGCTAAAGACTGCTATAAAAAGCAGAATGACATCATGAATGGAAAACTGGAACAAGGAAATTATGCATCTTCTAGTAGACAGGGTGATGACAGAAATGAGCATTTGTTTATGGTGTAGCACATGAATAATTCTGTGACAAATGCAGAAGAAAGCAACGATGTGTGGTATGTTGACTCAGGTGCATCAAACCACATGACAGGTCATGCAGAATGGATGGAGGATGCAAGGAAAATGGAAAAACCAGGATTTGTGGAGACTGGTGATGATACTGCACATCCGATTGTGCAGATTGAAAAAATTCCTTTGTCTATGCAGGATGGGAAAAAGAAATACCTGTCCGATGTATTTCATGTCCCGAATATCACCAAGAATCTGGTTTCTGTTGGTCAAATGGTTGAACAGGGCTTGCAGGTCAGATTTAATCCTCATGGATGCTTTGTTGAGGATATGAAAAATAAAGGTCGCTTGATAGCAAAAGGAAAGAAGAAGGGCAGAATGTTTACGTTGGATGCAGACATGTCTGAATTGAGTGCAGCAATGTTTGCACATGGGACTGGTGTAGTTGCAGATATTGATATCTGGCATAAACGCATTGGTCATGTTAATGTACAGCGACTTAAATCAATGCAGGCCCAAAATATTGTTGCAGGATTGCCAAAATTCAAGGTTGCAGAAATGCATAAGGTATGTGAAGCCTGTCAGTTTGGAAAACAGGCAAGGAAGCCATTTCCTAGACATGTTCAAGAGAGTGAGAAGCCATTGGAATTGATCCACTCTGATGTGTGGACTACTAAAGCTGCATCTCTAGGAGACTGTCATTATTTTGTTACTTTTATTGATGACTATAGCAGAAAAGTTTGGGTGTATTTTATGAAAAAGAAAAGTGAAGTTTTTGGGCATTTCAAAACTCTTAAAGCTATGGTTGAAAAAGAAACAGGCCTGCAAATAAAATGCCTAAGGTCAGATGGAGGGGGAGAGTACCTCTCAAATGAGTTTGCAAGGTTCTTGCAGGAGCATGGCATAAAGCAGCAATATTCATGCAGTCATACCCCACAGCAAAATGGAATTGCAGAAAGAAAAAACAGACATATTGGAGAGGTGTCTCGTGCCATGCTCAATGAAAAAGACCTGCCAGATTTTTATTGGGCTGAAGCAGTTGCTACAGCAGTCTACATAATGAACAGGACTCCCACTGCAGCAATACATGGAATGACTCCAGAGGAGAGGTATACTGGTAGGAAACCTGATATTTCTCATTTGAAAATTTTTGGTTGCATTGCCTATGTACATGTGCCAGATGAGTTGAGATCCAAGTTGGATCCAAAAGCTGAGAAGTGCATTTTTATTGGTTACTCTCTGCAGCAAAAAGGGTATAGATGCTATAACCCTTCTACTCGTAAGTTTACAGTGAGCAGAGATGTTGTTTTTGATGAGATGAGTAGCTGGTATAAACCAGTAAATGTGATTGATGATGTAGATGCACAAAATGGTAATGCTGCACAGAATTCACAGCAGCAATCACAAAATATTAGTGGACCTGGAGCGTCCTCTAGCAGTGGTTCACATTCTTTGCCATGGACAGGCAGATTGAGATCAGGAGAATCTTCTCAAAGTAATGCAGATAGTGGTATGCAGGTATCACGAAAAGGAAAAGAGAAGGTTGATCAGCCCATGTTTGATGTGAATGTAGGTCACTCTTATGTGGATGGTGAATCCAGTGGCTCAGAACAGAGCATTGATGATGAGTTGGGTATTCCTTCTATTGTTACACCTGGAGTAAGGAAGACCAGGGATGTTTTGAGAGCACCTGGGAGTGAACCCACTTTGCACAGGTCTACCAGAGTTAGGTATCCTCTGGATAGGCTGAAATATGAAGGATTTATAGCCATTCACTATGCATATATGGTCAAGGTGATACAGGAACCAGAACCCACTTCTTTTGAGCAAGCCATGGGAAAAGAAAAATGGGAGAAAGCCATAGATGAAGAAATGGATGCCTTGGAAGCAAATGCTACATGGGAATTGGTACCTTTGCCTAAAGGTAAGAATGAAATTGGCTGTAAGTGGGTTTATAAGGTGAAGCACAATGCAGATGGTTCTGTGAACAGATACAAGGCAAGATTAGTAGTCAAGGGGTATGCACAAACATATGGCATTGACTATGAAGAAACATTTAGTCCGGTTGCAAGGATGGCAACCGTAAGAGTAGTCATTGCTATGGCTGCATCAAAGGGATGGTCTTTACATCAGATGGATATAAAGAATGCCTTCTTGCATGGTGATTTGCAAGAAGAGGTCTATATGGAGCAGCCACCAGGTTATGTGCATGCTGTTCATCCTGAGTTTGTTTGCAGGTTGAAGAAAGCCTTGTATGGCTTGAAGCAAGCACCTAGAGCATGGTCTGACAAGATAGGACATTATCTTGTCACTATTGGCTTTCAAATTTCCAAGGCAGATTTCTCACTTTATGTGAGAAAAACAGAGAAAGGTATTATGCTACTTGTCATTTATGTTGATGATTTGATTATGACAGGTGACAGTGATGAAGATATTCTTCATGTGAAAATGCTATTGAAGCAGAAGTTTGAGATGAAGGATTTGGGAGAGCTGCGTTATTTCTTGGGCATTGAGGTGATTAGATCACCAAGTGGGATACAGCTCTTGCAGAGGCAGTATGGATTGGACATGCTATCCAAATATGGGATGACAGGCTGTAAGCCTATTTCAGTTCCTTTGGAGCAGAATGCGAAGTTGAGCGTAGATGCAGGTGAGCTTCTGGAAGACCCTACTATGTACAGACGCATAGTAGGAAGTTTGATTTATATGACTATTACCAGGCCAGATTTGAGCTATGCTGTTGGATTGGTAAGTCAGTTTATGCAGGCTCCAAGGAAACCGCATTTGGATGCGGCTAGACGCATACTCAGGTATGTGAAGTCCACATTGCAGTATGGACTATTTTATGAGACTGGGGTTCAGATACAGTTGCATGGATACACTGATGCTGATTGGGCTGGTAGTATTTCTGATTGACGATCTACCAGTGGATATGTGTTCTCTTTTGGGAGTGCTGCAGTCACTTGGAGCAGCAAGAAACAGCCTACAG
This sequence comes from Lygodium microphyllum, assembly GCF_053477565.2. Taxonomy (NCBI): domain Eukaryota; kingdom Viridiplantae; phylum Streptophyta; class Polypodiopsida; order Schizaeales; family Lygodiaceae; genus Lygodium; species Lygodium microphyllum. The sequence continues at coordinate 155,326 of NW_028229570.1, read as the reverse complement.
TTGCCTTGTCGAGCATATACGCTGAGTACAGGGGTGCAGCAATGGCTGCATGTGAGGTAGCTTGGTTGCATAAGCTACTTTATGATATGCATCAGTCTATAGATGGGCCAGTTGTCATTTATTGTGACAACATGAGTAGTATACACTTGGCAAATAACCCAGTCTATCATGCTAGAACAAAGAACATTGAGGTGCATTATCACTATGTGCGGGAGAGGGTTTTACTAGGTCTTATTGATCTAGTTTATGTCAGCACAGAGGATCAGGTAGCTGACATATTTACGAAGGCATTGGGCGCAGAGAAGCTGCGCAAGTTCAGAGACCTGGTTGGTGTGCAGGAATTGGGATTGAGCTCGAGGGGGACTGTTGAGATATCGAGCTCCACTCGTGATACGCCAGGGTGACCGTTGTGTATTTATGTCACCGACGTGTCAGTTGCAGACCCGGTTGGTACACCGCCCATGAATAATAGCTACATGATAGCTATCCTTATCTACTCTAGTTCGTGGCTCAGTTAGTATGCCACCTTAGTTAGTTGAGTTTGGTTTGAGACCCATATATAGGGTTCTTCTATTTCTTTGTAAGAGAGTTCTTTTGGCTTACACAACTAAGAAGAGAAAAACTATTTTTCAGCCTCCACCCTTGTGTGTATTCCCCCATTGTGCAAGCAAGAAAGCTACAAGTGAGACTCCTTCCTTCTCTCCCACAATCTTGACAAGCTTCATCCTCAAGCTCCATGCTCCAAGCTTCATAGCTGCGAGCAAGAGAAGAGAAGAGAAGAGAAGAGAAGAGAAGAGAAGAGAAGAGAAGAGAAGAGAAGAAAAGAAAAGAAAAGAAAAGAAGAGAGGAGAAGATGGAGAGCTTCTCCTCCTCGGTCCCTCGCCCTCACACACTCACTCCCTCTCTCAAGCACAAGCTCAAGCAAGCAAGAAGAAGAAGAAGAGAGCCAATTTTGGCCACACACAAGAATGAGCTTCTCATTCATTTTTCAGCTTTATATACAAAACCCTAAATCCCTTTTGGGCGGTCATCCCCTTATCCCCTTTTTTACATGGCCGGCCATGGCCTAGGCCTTTTTTCCCATTGTCCTTCTATCTTCCTAGCTTCCTTTCCACCGCCCGTCTACATTTACAAATTGCACGGGTAAGAGCCCGACGCTCCTTAAATTAAATCATGATGCACTTGCACTCTTTTGCAAAAGTATTGACTTGCGCTTTTCCTTGTGCGCCTTTTCCCCTTATTTAGGAATTTTCTACACTTCTTATGTTTCTAGATTTTTCTTGGCGTGCCTTCATCTTCCATTTCACTTTTCCTTGGCCTTTGTCTTCTACTTTAGCTTTTCGAGATCTTCCACCTTGTTTGTCTGACGGTTAACATTACCCCCTCCTAGACGAGTGCCAGTCCTATGGCACTCACCGTCGTAGGTAGCAGGCTTTGGCCTACACTAAAGACATGGGTGGAAGGGACATCGGTGGTTGCCGTGGAGGAGTGTTGGTGGTGGTGTGGAGGAAGGTCGTTGGGGGCACGTTGGTGGCCTAGGTGGCTAATGGTAGGATTTTTGGAGTTGGTGGTAGGGCTGTTCTTTGTTGGGGATTACAGTGATGGCCAGGACAAGTGTTAGTTTATTGGGGATTCTGCACATGACAATTCTTGGTGGGCTTGCAGGATGATAAAGGATAAGAATTCAAAGTTGGGTGTCGATGAAGAGCAAACGACACTTTCGTTGGAGTCTTCAATACCTGCAATTGAAAACCTCTCATAGGTGGTCTCTTCCTAGGGGTAGTGCTAGTCTTCTCTATCATGCACAAGACATAGTTCAATTAGTTTGGGGGACAGATCGAACTCTAAGCAAGTTGAGAGTATTATCCTACACTTGAGGACCCAAACTGTGTATATATTTCGGTGCAGATATTATATGAGTGCTCGTGCATACTTAGATATTACGTAGTTAGAAGACTGCGGACTGGTTTCTCGTAACAATGTGTGGATGAAACAAAGTTGTCCATGTTGAGAAGAAGTACACGTGAAGGTGTATGAGATATCCTTTGCATTGTGACTACACAAGTAGCATAATTGAACACAGGGACACCACACTTTCGGTAGCTGGGAGCTATTGGACTTGGTTGATGAGGACGGTGTACTTTTCATGGTTATTCGTGCGGTGCTTACCACAATTGATTGCAATGGTATTAAGGTAGAGTGCAAGAGGGAATTGTGCGAATGGGTCAGAGTGACAGGTCTAGCCATAGGCGAGACAAGATCCCTAGGTATGTCCTACCCTTGATGTGCCCTGAACAATTGTGGGTGATGCTAAAGGTCTAGGGGACTACGGCCGGAGAGCCAGCCGGCCAAGGTCACTGGACATACCTAATTTAAGGACCCCTAGGTGCTGTGCTGTGATCGTGGGTGCTTCATATCTTTTCATTCTTTTCTTTTCTTTTTCATTTTCCATTTTCTTTTTTGTTTCTTTTTCTTGTGCTTTTCTTTCTTTCTTTCTTTCTCTTCTCTTTTCTCCCCTTTTTTTTTTGGACTTGCCTGAGTACAACCATTGCAATATGTTGAGGCTATCAGCCTTTCAATGGGTTGGGAAATGTCAAGCTTCGAAGGCTCAGAAAAATGGATACTACAGTGATGATTGTGTCCTAGCCTTGTTGTTAGAGAAGCAATTGTTGAGATAGGGAGATACACTTGAGATATTGCAACCCTCTTTGGAATGTGCGATACCGGTACAACTGGGGTAACAGCTACTGTGAGCACCCGGCGTAGAGTGTAACCCAGAAAGAGGAAGTGGTTAAGATCATGCTTTGGGCCATGTGACGTGGGAACTCGCAAGGGTGATTTTTGCTTTTTGGAGGCGTGGCTTTGTCGCAGCTCTTCGTGAGGCTGGTGGTCTTGCGGTGACTTGGGCGAACACGTTCGCACAAAGACCTGCGTCGTCTTGTATCCACTTGTCACTTCATGAGAGTATATGCAAGTTGCATGCATCAAGTACAATGAATAGATGAAATCATGTCAAGATATTACTTTATCAAAGTCCTATGATACTGATTGCGATGCATATTCCGGTGCTTGTTAAAGATGTGGCATATATTAGCAATAGGTAAGGAATGTGTATACAGGTGGGGAGCCTGCCCCTTTAACCATTTAAAGACAAAAAGTTATGGTAGGATGGCCTTTGTTAAGCTACTTATTTATCATAGGGGCTACTCTATTTGCACGAGGCGGGGCGAGTCCGGGTGGTCGGGTGATTGAGGCTGTGTCGATGAGGGGCTCCTGTGAAGTTGGGCAGGGAAGATATCAGCTAGGACCCGGATGGTGTAGTCCCTGGCCACAACTGTTTCCAGAATGCTTTTAAACAATGCGTCAAATTTCTGCTTGTCTCAAGCTGCCCTCTCCTCTTTCAAGCACCTGGTGCTCAAGCATCTGGTGGGAGCCTGCACAGCTAGTGTTTCCACACCCCATGTGCTCCCTTGAGCCCTCGTCCTCTTGGCTTGGGGATTTTTCAGTCTGCATCCTGGGCGGTGTCGTTTAGGGCCTCTTTTCGGTGCTTACCTCTTTAGAGTAGGCACGTAGTGTTTTGGTGGGGGCGCTAGTGCCTTATGCTCTTTCCAACGGCGGAGAGCTTCCTTGCATGCCAGCTGCACTATGTGGTCCATGGCTGTTACCTAGGGGGACCTGCAAAATGCGAACCAAGGATTAGGCCCTAAGGTAGGATAAAACTATGGTGTGTCCTCATGGGACATAGCTGCACCCTGCTAGACAGCCTTGCTAGGTTGATTGGTTAGATGTGCCATCTCCTTGGCCACATCTTTGAGAGGTTTCTCCTCAAGCCTAGGCTTTAGGTGCTTTGGAAGTTCTAGAGTTATCAAGGATGCTGGTTGTGACACCTCCCCCCCAGGTGAACTGTTAAGGACATGTTCCGCAAGGGTCATTGTCACGGCCAAGGGCTGTGACTGCTGTGATCCCTGATTGGAAGTGGTAGTGGCTAGTCCAATGGGCTGGCTACTACTAGTAGATTGTAGTGTCAAGTCCCTAGGGCGATTGGAAGTGGTTGTATCTTTTGTTGCCCTTTGAGCATTCACTTGTATAGATCGAGGATCTAGTCACATTAGGTTGCACAGGCATATCCTTGGGCCAAGAGCTACGGATGGTGTCATGTCCCACCTCTTAGACATTTGGAAGCTTAGATGGAGATAGAGATTGGGATTGAGGAGCTACACTTGATGACTACTGTTGTGCTTCATGTGTCCGTTGAGGGAAAGAGGGTGTAGGAGACTTGGGACTCCTAAGTGGCTCTAACACTGGCTGGAAGATTTGCTCCTGGCTATTAGATAATTTTACCATTTGGTTTGTTGAGCATTTAACCTTGCCATGAGAAATGTTGTGCCTATGATGCGTGTTATCCTCTTGGGGAATCAAAGGCTCCTTGGGCACTAGTGGCTTTTGCGTATCCTCAATGATTATATCTGATATCTTCTTGTCAAGCACGCTAGACTGAGGATCTACCCTCCGATTAGTCCCGTTTGGTTTCTTGATTTTGACCGTGAGGGGCTCAGTCACTCCAATGTTTTTGACTCAAGACTTGGGTTTTCGTTTAGATCTCCTCCTACGCTTCTTTGCTCTTGATACGATCTGGCCTTCAGTCGACAGAGGGGGTTACGCAGGGGGTTTTGGCACCCAAATCCATCGGTTACCTGCGTAATACCCTTGAACACGTGGCAACGCTTTGGATATCCATCGTGGAGTTGTGATGACCCTCTATCGATGCCTTTGTCTATAAGGCTTGGGCTTCTTTTGGGGTCTTTTACGATATTTGTAAGTCCAAAGGCCATCCTTGGCATTGTCTCCTGACCTTCTTGTTTCAGGCATGGCCTCACTCACTAGTTCTTGTTGTTCGACTTGTGCTTGTATCAACTCTTCCATCAAGTCCTTGCTCTCGTTAGCAGGCTTGACTGTTATGTCAGCACCTTCCTTGCCTTTCCCTCGAGGTTCGATGAGGTCACCCTTGCTAAAGGTTGTGACTATCCTCACACCTAGTAGTGTCAGGTGTATCCTCTGTGCTACATAGTCAGCCTCACACTTGGTCGCCCTTTTGAAGGGTCTTCCTAGGAGGGTTTCCTTTTCGCAATTAGCATTATTTGGAGGAACATGAAATAGGATAAGCAAGCTTTTAGTTTCAATTGTTGCAAGGATTTTGCACTTCCCTATGAGTGCTTGTGGGTGTCCCCCGTAAGGGCTAAGAGTTGCATTAGTCGATGTGAGCTCTGGTTGGCCTAGTAGGGTCCATGCTTCATAGGTCAAGATATTAAAATCTGCTCCTTCATTAATTAGAGCATCGATAGTGTGCTCTCTTTTCGCAGTGAGTTTGACCCTAAGATAAGCAGGCGGTACTACGTCTTCATCTTTTGAGTCTTGGCTCATAAATTTAAGCCTTCTAACAAATGCCCCTGAGTCCCCAACTGCACGACCAGATGTGGATTCTCCACTGATGTCTTAGATTGCCTGTGCAGTGGTATCCAAGGTGCATCTATCGTTAGGACGGCCATATCTAGTCATCCTTGCTGTTGTAGCTTGATGTTGTTGCTTTCCACTTTGACCAGATGCAGTCCGAATGCAACATGTACGTGTTTTTGCAGTGTGGTCTTTTTGCCCTTGTTGGCTAGATTGGCCCATTGAGGTTCTAGGGTCTCTGTTTGTCTCTGTTTCGGTATGGGCTTTTGGTTGCTCTTTGGCAAGTGAGAATCCATGCTTGTGTAGAGCCATTACTACACTAGGATCCAATTTGGAGGACCTGTTACGGTGCGCATTTTCTCTCCAACAATCTACTTGGGGGAGGTGCGGAGAGAGCCCCCTCTGCAGGGGTCCAAGGGGGACAGTCCCCCCCGGCCCGCAGGGCCATTACGGTAAATGGCATGCGCAATTTGAAGGACCACCGTTCGTAGCCAAACTTTGAACTACTTACTATAAATTTCAGCCCAGTGATCAATCTATGATATGGTTTCGGCTCTATATGGTCTCTCGGTCAGTTTCAGGGTCTACAAGTTAAAATTTGGACAAATCCAAATTCGGCCCAACAGGTCCAAATTGCAAGGGCCAAATGCTCAATTTGGCCCGTCCGAGGGCCAAGGGCCAAGGGCCGAGTGGGCCCAAGGCCGAGTCAAGTGGGCCGAGAGCCGAGTCAGGTGGGCTGAGGGCCAAATGGTGAACTTGTCCGAGTAGAGTTGGGCCGAGTTGGCAAGGCCAAGGGCCAAATTTCAAAGTTGGTTCGAATGGTCAATTCGGACGGGCCGAGCGGTGGGTGTCTGAGTTGAGTGGACTGAGGGCCGAATTTGACGCGTCCGAGTCAAGTGGTCCGAGCGGTAGTGGGCCGAGGGCCGATCCTGGGACTCGGCCCAGAATCATCGTCACTCAGACTAGCCGAACGCGGCATGACTCTAGCCGGCGCAATGATAAATCGCTCTAATCACATGATTTAGGTCACGGCCTATCACACACACCTCCAGATCAAAGCTATGGATGGAGGGGAAGAGTTGTATATACATGGAATAGCCAATAAACTCCAAAATGCAAATCGGCAATCGAATCAAACCCTCATGCCATGTTATGACAACAGAAACCCTGATGCTTGTTTTTCTTCTTTTTCTTTGTTTTTTCCTACTGTAATGCACCCAAATCACAAAGCAAATAATACCCTACTCCAACATGCTTTTCCAAATCCAAAAAACCAAAAACCTACTTGCTAAGGAGATCAAATATCTCTTCAAACTCCCTTGCTTCTTCCTACCTATCTACCTCAAGCATTGGTTCGGGGAAAACCCTTACTTCGATGCTCAATTCGAAGCGCGCAAGCACTCAAGGCTTGGATCCGTTTGTCCCAGCAATGGAACCAAAATGTGGGAGCTTTCACTCAATTTCCAAGACCCACAGATCGCTTATTGCTTCAAGCGTTCCAAGCCGAGCACTAATGGCTACCTCTCACATAGCCGACGCGCCATCCATATCTACGAGTGTAGTGAGCATACCTCCATGCTGATCGAGTTACCTCCTCTCCCGCGCACTCTGGTAGCTCCATGATCCAAGTTCAAGCTTCAAGCAAGCTCCATCCTCAAGCTCCATGCTCCAAGCTCCATAGCCGCGAGCAAGAGAAGAGAAGAGAATAGAAGAGAAGAGAAGAGAAGAGAAGAAGAGACGAGAAGATGGAGAGCTTCTCCTCCCTAGTCCCTCGCCCTCACACACTCACTCCCTCACACTCTCACACTCCCTCTCTCAAGCATAAGCTCAAGCAAGCAAGAAGAAGAAGAAGAGAGCCACTTTTGGCCACACACAAGAATGATCTTCTCATTCACTTTTCAACTTTATATACAAAACCCTAAATCCCTTTTGGGCAGTCATCCCGTTATCCCCTTTTTTGCATGGCCAGCCGTGGCCTAGGCCCTTTTTCCCATTGTCCTTCTATCTTCCTAGCTTCCTTTCCACTGCCCGTCTACATTTACAAATTGCATGGGCGAGAGCCTGGTGCTCCTTAAATTAAATCATGATGCGGTTGCGCTCTTTTACAAAAGTATTGACTTGCGCTTTTCCTTGTGCACATTTTTCCTTTATTTAAGACTTTTCTATGCTTGTGTTTCTAGATTTTTTTTCGGGCAGGCCTTCGTCTTCCATTTCACTTTACCTTGGCCTTTGTCTTCTACTTTAGCTTTTCCAGATTTTCCACGTTGTTCGTCTGATGATTAACACCATCCAACACTTCCAACACCCCGATATTTTTAGCCTCTGAGGTCTCTGTAGGGACATCAACAAGATCATCCGCTACTATCAGAGGAACTTCTTCATCTGCACTTTCATATCCTGCTTCGTTTTCTTCCTCATCATTTTCATCCTCTTCCTCTAGAGGCTCTGTATCTGCTTCTGTAGAGGCTATGTAGGAGAAGAATAGATCTTCTGCCTTTGTGTCTGCTTCTTCTTCTGCCTTTGGCTCTGTCTCTGCTACTGTCTCTGTGACTGCCATATAACAGGGAAAAAAATACATCCATGCTTCTATTTCACTACCAGAGGTGATTTCAGAAGTCAATTCTAGTTGAGGCAAGAGGTATTCTTCCATGGACAAGGACTTTGCTTCCCTTGGTAGTTGGCTTACTGTGCCCACTGTTAGGGACTGTGTCTTTATTTTCTTGGGAAAGATCTGTTTAACAACCTCTTTGTCTCCTAATGTACCATCTATTACTTCATTGGAGGAGTCAATTATGGATGTGAATCCATTACCTTTTTGCGATCCATACAATTTCAACACCACTTTGTTGGGTCCTCTGCCTAGGGTTAGGGTTCCTTTGAACCAATCCGTCCTAGCTCTTGCTTCAAAAAGCCAAGGTCTTCCCAACAAAAGAGGGTATGAGGTCCCATAATAATTTGGTTTAACCACCAGATAGGTCAGCCAGCAATCTTTTTCTGCAAGTGTTGTTTTTACGTATGGGAGAATGCCCAACGGTTTAATTCTACTTTGGTTTGCCAATTTGATAAGCCACTGTGTAGGTTGAATTCCTTGCAACCCTAAGTCCTTCATTGTCACATCCGTCATTATGTTTATTGATGAGCCTCCATCAATCAATGCATCTCAAATAAAGCATCCTTCTATCCATACACTAATCTCTGGGGTTCCAGGATCTAGAAAGGCGTTAGACACATCTATTTCCTTCACCGGTTCTGAGGCTATATTGGACTTTGTTGTTGTTGGGGAAGCAATCCTCAGGCCATGTCTTCAAGTCGAGATGCTTTTAAATTTCTTTCAGCGATAGCTAGGAGACAGCATCAACAACTGTTAGAATGTTAGGTTTGGTTTAAAAGTGTCTAGGTCTTTTACCAAGTCATAATCTTTGATAGGATCCACAGGCTTCTCAAGCCTGTTAGGAAATGGGGCCACACCCATTTTCATCTTTCCTTTTTCTCCTAGCAATGGCAACATTGGCAGTTCCTCTATTTCTGGAGGTGCTTTTTTATTATCTATCTCCTGGACCTCTTGTCTTATTTCTAGGACTATCTTTATGTGACTCTATGGCACTGCAATGCTC
>NW_028229570.1:0-146161 GCF_053477565.2 Lygodium microphyllum | reverse complement strand
TATAAATCATCTTGCAAATGGAGAGTAGAGCAATCAATGGCATTCAAAACAATCTCTCCAACACCTCTAATAGGATAAGATCCATTTTTGTCACATTGCATTGATTTGCCAATAGGAGCTGTGACAACAAAAGTAAACAAATCCATGTGAGATGTAATGTGCTTAGAAGCGGCACTATCAAAAAACCAAGTGCTAGCATCCTCTGTAGAGTAGAATGCTCTATATGCCCAAGAAGAATCATAACTCAAGTATAGAAACAATAGTCATGGTCAATGAAAAACAATGTGGACTCTATAGTAGTAGTAGTAGTAGTAGGTGCATCTAAAACTCCCATCCCCCCAGACTCTCTTCTTCTCCTTGGAATGCATTTCTTGCATTCTATGATATAATGACTTGGCTTTTTATAATAATGGCACTTGCCTTTCTTGGCTTGTGTGCCCCTTGCTTCTTGTTGTTTTATGAAGTTCCAAGCCTTCTAGAACTATGCAAAGCATTCTTGGACTAATTGCACACACCCCCTATGATTGTGTATGAAGGAGTGGGAAAGAGAAGGGAAGAAGAGGGAGAGAAGGAGAAGGAGGGAGAGGAAGAAGGAGTGAGTGAGAGAAGAGGTAGAAGAGGGAGAGAAGGAGAAGGAGAGAAGAGAAAGAAGGAGGGAGAGAGAGAAGAGGAAGAAGAGGGAGAGAAGGAGAAGGAGAGAAGAGAAAGGAGGGAAAGAGAAAGAGGAGGGAAGAGAAGGGAAGAAGAAGGAGTGGGGAAGAGAGGGAGAGAGGGAGAGAAGAGAGAAGAGGAAGAGAGAGAAGAGGGAGAGAAGAGAGAAGAGAGAAGAGGGAAGAGAGAGAAGATAGAAGAGAGGAGGAGAAGAAGAGGGAAAGAGAGAAGAGGGAGAGAAGAAGAGAAGGAGAAGAAAAGAAGGAGAAGAGAAGAAGGAAGAGGAGAGGGAGAGAGAAGAGAAGAAGTGAAGATGAAGGGGTAAGGAGAGAGAGAAGAGAGAAGGAGAGAAGAAGAAGGAGAAGAAGAGGGAAGAGACAGAGAAGAGGGAGAGAAGAAGAGAAGGAGAAGAAGAAGGGGTAAGGAGAGAGAGAGGAGAGAAGGAAAAGAAGGAGAAGTAGAGGGAAGAGAGAGAAGAGAGAGAAGGAGAGAGAGAAGGGAGAAGAAAAATAAGAAGAGGAGAGAGAGAGAAGAGAAGAAGAGGGAGAGAAGGAGAAGGAGAGAAGAAGAAGGAGTGGGAGAGAGAAGAGACGAGGGAGAGGAAAAGGGAAGGAGAGAGAGAAGGAAAAGAGGAGAAGGGGAGAAGACGAGAATAAGAAGAAGAAGAAGAGAGAGAGAGAGAGAGAGAGAGAGAGAGAGAGAGAGAGAGAGAGAGAGAGAGAGAGAGAGAGAGAGAGAGAGAGAAGGGAGAAAGAGAGGGAGTGGGAGCTAGTGAGTAACTTCAAGGAGCAACACTCAAACCTTTTCCCCCGGTGAAGGACCCCCATCTAGCGATCTTTCCTACCGAACCTGTCGTCTTGAAATCCGTCGAGGTCTGGACTGCCCAATCTCCGCGAGGCGAATGACTCCCAAGAAGAAAATCGCGGGAAGCGTAGGCACCCAAGCTATCGGTAATGTTGGAGTGGTGAGTGGAGCGACCAACGCAACAAACACGAATCAAACCCAAGTTCTAAGTACCAAGATTTGAACTACAATTATTATACACAAACTAATGTAACCATATCTATTTCTTCTCTATTTATAGTTCCTCCTAAGACTAACTAGTGTAGGTTATTTACAAAGTTTTTTTCCTACATTACTCACCAAAGCAAAAGAGACCATGACTATAAACTAGGCAAATAGATTGTACCCTGATGAACCATCCAAGAGTACACAAAGAATCTCTTATGGGAGGTTAGGGCACAATAGGTAGAATATGATCTTTGGAGTGGTTACATGAAATACTCAACAGTAATAAAGTTGAGGTAATAAAAGCCAAAAAACAAGAACTTAAAAAACAACTAGATGAGACCCAAGAAGCCTACAAGAAGTTCCTAATGGAGTCTAATGAGTGATAAGATGCACGAGTTCCAAACACAACTTTGAGAGAATTACTCAAAACTTCAATATAAAGATTTTGAACTTAGAAAAGTGTTCAACAATCAAGGCTAGAAAGTAATGTGGAAAATCAGAGTGGAAGCAAAGATTGAAGTGTGCACAAGAGGGAGAGAAGAGCTCACAAGTACAAGAACAAGTATTGCTTATTCAGTTGCTCATGAAAGTACAACTTGGGTCACTCTCACTCACTAGTTGATGTAGACATGTGGCTTGTTTATACAGCCCCAGCTAGCTAGGGTTAGGGTTTCCCCTTCCCCTCAGGACCATTCACACTCAGCTACACTTATCCCCTCCAATATAAGGAGAGTTCACATGCTTACATTCTCAACACCCCCCTCAATGCCAGGTGGCATTGGATAAAGCATGATAGGATGCCCCCCCTTAATCCATAATGAGATGCCTTTATAAATCAAGCTACAAAAGATGGTTATAGGTAGAGAGTTTACAAGACTCAAAAGAGTCGATCATCTATGGATTGGGAGGCAAAATTGGCCTCCAATTCCTTAGATGGTTCTAGAACACTAGGACAATTACTAGTAATATGCCCAGTCTTTTTGCATTTATTGCACTTCATTTTTTCGAGATACTTCTTCTAGAAATTACTTACAATATGCTCTTTTTATGACAGAAGGAGCACTTTTCATGGGACCTAAAATGGGCTGGCATTGGCTATGGTACTAGCCGGACCTCATGCACCCAACAGACAACCCCACCACACATGGCCTCGTGAGCCACCCAACAGACAACCCCACCACATGGCCTTGCAAGCCAGGAGTGTCTATAATACACCGATGTACACTAGATAGACTTAATTATGCATTTTTAGCTGATATGTAGTCCAATGTTTACCTTCCCTTCTCCTCAGAGGGAGATCCCATAACATGTAGGCATAGTGCCTCATCGCACAAACATTATGAAGCTCCCCTCGGCTGATTACCGCGGCTCCACTGCAACTCTCCTACACCTCGGGGATTGGCCCCAAGATCTGTCGCTCTAACATATAAAACATAATGCACAAACTCCACTCTTTTCTTATTTTGTACGATCCAAGAATATATAAATCCTCACCAAACAGTCCCAAGGAAAGCGTACAATTGGCCTACAACGAAGGCTCCTTTCCACTTAGTGTATAAGTCATGTCCTAGGAAGACAATTGCTATGCAATCCAGGACTGATACCATATCATGCGTCATGCATAGTGCATATGATCCTAGTGCACAAACAATATTTATCAAATCAGCATTTTGTGATGTGGAAAAAACAACCCTTTCATGATTTTCACTAAACGTATTCTTCGATGTATGGAGACTTGCACCGATTTCTTGTGCTACTAGCCCCTTAAAATGCATTATTGCAATTATAAATGGAATGCACAATCAAATGTTTCAAAAATTCAAACCCTCTCATCCTTTTTAATCTCTTAACCTCACCCATTCCCACTAACATTTAGGTTATGCTACGTTGCATAGGTGTAGGGTATCATTTGTATGTATTTTTCGCATAAAACGAAAAAAACATGAACTATAATGCATAAACAAAGCCTAATTGAAGCCAAAATTCATGCATTAGCTTTGTTATATAGCCACAACCACGAATCATAATTTTCTAGATTTTTATAACGCAAAAATTCTATTTTTCTCTATTTTTGGCTATTTTTCTCTATTTATTTGTGCATAAAAATAGGTTATTTTCTGATTTATGATTAGTGATTGATCATGAAAGGTGAAAGATATTTTTTCTCATAATTTTATCCCATGTGTATCTCTTCTCCCCACTCGAAACCAATATAACCTTCATTTTTATACTAAAAATGCGCTTTTCGAGCCATTATTTGATTATTACGCCTATTTATCATTACCGGTCTGCAAAGTTTTTATGCACAACCCTCAGTCATAATGAAAACAAGATCCAAAGAAGTTTTTGTTCCATATGAATTCCATTTCAACCATCAAACATCAACAATAAGCAAATTTCCTTTGTAGAAATTAGGTATACCACTTATTTGCGTGTTGCGGGTTTTGTAATTAATTTTTTCAAGTTGCCAATGGACTGACTAGCAGCAAATCTTCAATGCTAAACATCTCCTCTCAATCTTCTCTTGATCTTGGAGCAATCGGGTTCATGTCGAGCAAGCATCCTTTAATCGGTATTCATTCTTCTTCAAGGGCATGAACTGCCCCTTAAGGGGAGAGAGAGGGAGGAGAGAGAAATACTAAAAAATTAAAATTTTAAATCCTCCATTGAAACGGGCAAGCTTGCAGCCATCTTGTTCCTCTCTCTGCCCTGATCAAGAATCTCCCTCTCTTTCTCCAAATGAGTTTGAATCAGAGAGGCATCGAGCAAAAATAAGGAGGCGCATTGACGCTTCCCTCTATTCGATAGTTTTTGCATTAGTTTCAAGGCTTTTATTAAGCCAAAGGTTTAAAATACTAAAATAACCGGTTCATATTTTTGTGTTCACATTGTCTTGCAAGTGGATTTTTCAATTTTGAAGGCCCAAACGAACTCCGATTTGCAATCCGACTGGGTAGGCGGCTTCATGGCGTCGAACTCAATGAACCTGGCCTCTCCCACACACTTTATAGCTTCCTGATCTAGTAGCTGCTTTATACCACCGAACCTTATGGGAATTAAATGGGGGGTCAAACGACCTCCGATTGACGAATCGAGACTTGTATTGGATTTCTAACGTCGAAATGTGTCTAGGAAAACTCCAGCTTGGCCATTTGCCACTGTTTGATTTTTCATGAAAATTGACTCTTTGATGCCTCTAGGGCACTTTCCGACTCCAAAACGGGCTCCAAATCGGGTCCTAAAATCTAGCTCTCATTGGTGACCATGGGATAGGGTGACTCAGCCCATTGAATCCCATGAACAAATCTGCACATAGACACAACCATAAAGAGCATCAAGCTGATACAAAATAGATACACAACAAAATACATCATAGCTCTCACCCTATCCCCTTGGCAAAACCAAGGCATGAAATACACGAGGAGTAGGCCTAGCATAATCTGACAGAAAGCCCAAATCTAGTCACTACCCGACTGCTCCAACATGGCCAATATAAAAAGAACTATCAAAGAGGTCATCCTAAGTGGTCGTCTAAATTATCTACCTAACTAAGGTCAACTCAACTAGGAGCTCCTACTAGGCGGGGTCCTATAGCCTGATCAATAGATGGTGTCTTTTAGCACATTTCTCTTGTAGCTTCTAGTTTTCCATACTCGAGCATGTAAAAAGAAGGGAGTTGAGCATAGTGACCCAAGGAGAACAAGGCATTGGCCTCAGGTCCTGTCTCAGTACCCAAGAACCTACCAAGCCCACGCAAGGCAACACTTAATTCTTTTCTAACACTCACTTTTATTTTCGCTCCAACCTTCTTTTATTTACTTTTTTTTCAGCTAGTTGCCATCCCTAGGAAGACAAGACATCGGCCCTGTCAAGAATCGCGTGATGGGGGGATGCACTTAAGCTGCTACGCCAAACACACACTGTATACACAAGAGGAAGCTCACTCAAGAACACAAGAAGAGAGATGGATGCCAAAACGTTTTCTTGATGGTTTCTTCTTCTTCTTCCACACACTATACAATGTACACAAAGTATAGATAAGATACAACATAAAGGAAAGTGGCCTTCTAAGTCAAATAGTGCATAATCGACTGGCGTTATATCTTTGCCAGCTGTAGGTAGGTGTAACAAACTAAATATAATAAGTGATAAGTTAGTGAATTCCTTGCGTACTCCTGGAGAAAGTTTAATCAGTTGCAAGAGGTTCATATTTGGTTTAACTTTGCAAAGAGAACTTGCTAGGTCAAATTCATGGTAGCTAGCCAAAGTTCTCTTCTCACGCCAAACCATTCTCTCCTTCGGTCTTTGGACCGGCTTTAGTGCCTCTTTCTTAACTTTTGCCTTCTTTCTCGGCAATCCCTTATCCTTCTCAGGATCAGCTTTACTATCAACAAGCCTTAAAGGTCCACCTTCCATATCAAGATTCAGAACTTACTTTCCCCTAGCCTCGCCAAAATTAAAACTAAAAGTAGTTTATAAAATTTGTAACATAGAATGCTAGACATAGAAGCAATCTCTTCCATGCACCATACTTACAAACTTTCCTCTCGACTTCAATGTAAGGAATCACATGCTTGCTTTGCGCGATACTTAGAAACAACAGCATTATACTAAAACTGGTCATAATTAAGACAAAGACCAAGGACCACGAAAAGAATTTCTATAAGACGCCTAGTAAAAATGAAGCCACAAAGGCCAAGTATAAGGCACCCAAGTGTTTCCAAGCACCATAGGCAAATGGCTGATACCAACAAAAAAATACAATGTCTCCAAGATGCCTAATAGAAAGAAAGCTTCCTCTTCTTTGAGGAATCATTAACAAAATCTTCCTCCTTGAGAAAAATATGAGAAGACAAAGCACAGAATGATCCCATAGTTTCCATTGGTAATCTCATGGGCAATGTAATAGTCCCACCTCTCTCTTTACCACCTGCATTGGAACAAAAATCACAATATAAGTACGTGGAACAACAATGTTATACTAAAATGGGTCATAATTGAGACAAAGACCAAGCACCACAAAAAGAATTTCTATAACAGACCTAGTCAAAATGAAGCCACAAAGGCCAAGTATAAGGCATCCGAGTGTTTCCAAGCACCATAGGCAAATGGCTAATGCCAACAAAAAAAGACAATGTCTCCAAGATGCCTAATAGAAAGAAAGCTTCCTCTTCTTTGAGGAATCATTAACAAAAACTTCCTCCTTAAGCAAAACATGCGAAGGTGAAGCAAGGAATGATCCCACAGTTTCCATTGGTAATCGCATGGGCGATGGAATAGTCCTACCTCTCTCTTTACCACCTGCATTGGAACAAAAATCACAATATAAGTACATGGAATAACTAACAAAGATCATTTCATCCCAAAAATAATAATACATGGTCGAACATTTGTGAACCATTCTGTAGGTACTGACAAACATTGATGCAGTGTCACAAAACAACCCAAATTCTTGAACCCATACTTGAGCCAATGCATCGGTATCTTATCACTATGAGAGTGTTGAAATCTCTTCTTATGGTCAACCTCATACATATGTACTTGAAAACATTGTGTGTATCCACAATGTACAACTTCAATAAAAACTGGGAGCTTGATGTCAATATTAACATCATCATATAAACACTCAATGACCCTTGCAAGTGTCCTTCTTATGATATCATCACTTGTTATTGTGCACAGTGTGCACTGTAGCTCCTTTTGAGAGTCAGAAGCTAGGTAATAGTGCCACTCTAGGGTAGGCATCTAAAAAAGTTAATAAATAGTGAAATATGAAAAATAATTTACTTCCAAGGGAGTATATGCCAACCAAACAAGGCACAAAGAGCAATTCACATATATGCAAAACCAATGTCCCTACATAGTCATCAATAACTACATCTCCACAAAGAAAGCAATGCAAATTACTACACCTTTCGAAGAACATCCTTGTATACAATGTTTGTGGTCATATCCCCATCCTTTTCACCCAATAGGACTTTCACACTATGTGAAGATTTTACCCTTGAAAATACAACATACATCTAACCATGTGTAAATATTTGTGCATTTAGATAAAGCCCAACACAGAGCCTGCCCCTGTGACTTGTTGATTGTCATAGCAAATGCCAACTGGATAGGAAACTGCCTCCATTTCATAGTAAATAGCAATTGTGTAGCATTGGAAATAAAAGTAATCCGAGGAATAAAAACTCATTCGCCCACATTTTCCCTTGTTATTATCTCACCATCTATCACTTTTCTATTGACAGCTTGACATATCAACCACGTACCATTACACATACCCCTTCCTCGGTTCAGGTTTCTAAGAAGTATAATAGGTGCATTTATCTTCAGTAACAATAAATGAGAAGGAAATCCACCTCCAAGGTCCAATGTATTTAAATACGCAACAGAGTACAAAAATGAGTCGTCAGTCTTTGCAATTGAATTTGCACTATAATATTGCATGACCTCCCCTGGCATCAGTTGCAATGCATGATCATTCGAAGTAGTCACCTCTGTATTCCACGAGGCAAGTATACGCTCACTAAAATATGATATGTACTCACCCACATTGGACATGTCACTGTAGACACTATCAATCAGGTTTCGATAGACTGCCCTTTTAATACCATGCTAGGTGGAACACACAACTTATCACAACTTTTGGTAATACCCAATCCATCCCCTATTCCTTGAATCCAATAGATGAACCCATTGTCCACTACACTACTAGTTGTTGATACTCGCATATTCCCAGATAGCCTTAGCACCCTTATGTAATGCCACAAATTAGAGTAACACAATGAGCATTAACAATTTCCTCACATGTTCCCTTTACCATAACCAACAAGACCTGCCTAAAATCCCCTCCAAACAAAACAACTTTTCCACCAAATGGCTTATCACAACTCATAACATCTCTTAGAGTTCTATCAATTGCTTCAAAGGTATATCGATGGGTCATAGGAGCCTCGTCCCACAAAATAAGGCTCGACTGTCTCAATAATCGAGCAAGGTCACTTTGAACAGGAATGTTGCAGGTGGATCAATTATTTAATTCTACTGGGATTTTAAACCGTGAGTGAGCTGTACGACCACCTAGTAAAAGCAAGGCAGCAATGCCACATGATGATGTTGCCAATGCTATACGGCCACCACTGTGCACCTTCGCAAGTAAACATTTATACAAGAAAGTCTTCCTAGATCCACTAGGACCATCCAAAAAGAATGTATCCCCAATATCTGTGTCAACAACATCAAAAGAATTACATCCTTGACACTCTACATAGGTAGGTACCACAAAATACATCCGACCACATGTATTCCCATGCTTCCTCCTAGTCCACATCTTATGTCGTGCATTCCACACCCAATACACTAGAAAGTCCTGATAGTGAATGGTCCTAGCCTCTGGATGAATGCGGTTGTACACAAACCATTCAGTAAGAGTAGTTTTCTGGAGGTCTTCATTCTGCACAACATTTGGTATACTATCTGTATCTCGAAATACCACATAGTTCTCATCAGGTAAGTGAACCTGCAAACACTGTATATCAGGCTTGCCATCTTGTAATGCATAATCATAGATCCACCAACATGCCTCAGAGGTAGAAACATATCGTGCATCCAAATAACTTTGAATCTCATCCACCTCGTGAACATCGCCATCATTCCATGCTGAATCGACCCCAATAGAAAATTTGACAGTTGCATGGTCATGCACCTTGTATACATACTTATACAAATACTTAACAGCCACAACTGTCGATCACAACTCCATATTTATGTGTGCATTGTATTTCTTACTCAAGAAAGGATTATATGGAACAATCCATTGATTATTATCAATAACATTACCATTTATGATCACAGAGTTTCCATCATCTCGTCTTCGATAAATGGGATAGCTAAAACTATCAACCGTTGTCATGTCCACTAATTTTTGCAGGTAGTCTTTAGTACATCTACCCTTATCCATATAGGGACTCTTGGGGTTCAGTCCTCCGCAAGGGCCATGAATGTCGCACTTTGAAATTTCCTCAAATAAGGTTAGAAACTTAACTCTATTGGGAAACTTAGCACAAACCAGTCTATCGTAGTGGCATGCTTCAGAAGGTTTGAAACACGGCTCTAAAAGTAGCAAAGTATGAGAATGTGGTAGTGCTACCTCTTTTGGAATTCAATCACAGTAACATAGCCTACAACCTTTCCAAAGAGATCCTTCTGCAACATCGTGTACATTAAATCAATATGTTTTTTATGAAACACATGAATAGCCAAATCCAGATGGTCATAAGCACTTTGCCCAAGCAACAAAGCATTAGTTATCTCCAAACACTTTGAATTGCATATAATTGTTATAAAAAGGTCAAGGTTTCCCTTGCATTGCACTATAACCATGGCATCTTGATATAATTGATACATGTACCTTGGCCCACCTGTGAATGACGACGGTAAAACTATCCTCTTGCCAATAGAGGCACCAAAAATCTGCATTGGCCCATTATTCTTTTCCCCCACCATTTCTACCAGGCCTTTATAGGGCTCCGATCGCAACACTGATTGATTCTGGCAACACCAAGTTAATCTACACTGCTCTATACTATAATAAGCATCAACAATAAATTGTTGCAATAGTTGACCACCACGCAATATGCACATCTCAGTATCTTCGCGCTCTTGAAGACGGAATGCATAAAATTGCATTTGGATAACACAATTTTTATTGGACAATTCATATATGTTAACAAGAACACTAACATTACTATAGGGAACCTTTACATGCCAACCATAATCTCCCATAAGAAAAAGGAGGACATATAGCATTGGCATATATGTTATATGCAAGTTTGAAATAGCAACACATCGACCACCGCGAGTGTAAACATGAATATCCCAACAATCAAGAGTATCCTTGTCACCCTGCCCCGACATGATAGCTACAACCTCAGTTACTGCAAGAGTAGAATATTGTTTATTGGTTCTCTGAACACCAAAAATACTCATTCTTAGTTCTTGCACGGGATTATTTTGTAGTTGCAAACCCACAGACCTAAAAGCATATGTATATATGTTGTGTCGATGCATCATACATTGAAGCTCCCCTAGCAAATTTGGTAATAAATCATGCATAACCCCTAGCCTATTAAGCAACTCATGCTTGGTATCATAAACATAGAGTTGTGCAAAACTTGTCCTTTCTTAACATTGCACATTAGGAAGCAAAGTACCTATATGGTAATAAACAGAGCCATGCACTTTAAAGGTGTAACCATTCCTGATAACAAGTAGCTCGTCAACATTAGCTTCGAGTGATACAAACGCAAGAGCACTGTTGTATGCTCGTATGTTATTTTTAAATACCATGCAACAAATCATGCAATGGTTGTGGTGGACGTTGCAATGGTGGCAACATTACTTTTCCATTTCGATAGTAGTGCCTTGCAAACAAAATCGACCCTTGCACCCAAGTCTCACATATCCACAAATTAGCTAAACACCTCTCACACATTTCAGAAAGACTTTCCATGGAATGCATATTCGACTCTTGAAATAGTAGTACCGCTATTTTGAGGTGAACATCCATTGTAGGCAAAGAATGTAAAATGGAGCACAATCCACCATTTTGGGGATAAAAAACTACAATATTATGAACACGTGACTCATTAACCACGGAATTTTCCACATGTGGTGATTCCCAAAATTACAACCATCTATTGATGTAAAAATATCAGGCACAACATGATCGACATGCGTAATTGCCAAATGTATACCAATATGCTGTTCAACTGGCTCATTATCCCCATTTACAATTTCAACATGGCGAGACACACTCTCACAGACCACTCCATTAAGATTTTCCCCATTCTTGCACTTAAACATTGAAACATAATTAACGTGTGACTCGATAATCACACGATTAAGACCATTATAACTACTCACTGATGGCAAAGCATTTGTCAAATCCACACCAAACTGTTATCGGACTTGAAATCTCCTAATGGTTCTATCCACTGATGGAAAAACTTAGCCAAAAGTCTATACCAAACTGTGGTTGGTCTGGTTCATGATGACCACTTAGAATCTCCTGATGAAGAGGTAGGTTTTCAAATCCCTATGAATGAGTCTACCATGATCTAAAATCCCTTTTTGAGCCCTAAGCCTAGCAACCTGCTATCGCTCATACCTTGTGGATGTAAGCACATCCCTACAAACACGCAACACATAGTCTCTGCCAGTTGCTCGATGCAAACACCTCATATTGATTGGATGGCCACAAAATCTATTATCAACTAATTCCATCGAAGGCAATGATCATTATATATGTACAGACACATTTAATACTTAAATATTTAAATGTTTACATATTAAATATTAAATATCAAGACACACAATACCAAGTCAATGTATTTGAGTCAATGCCTGCAACCCTATCAATGTATCTGTCCAAAGATGTTGCACCTGCCCATGAGAGAGAGAGAGAGAGAGAGAGAGAGAGAGAGAGAGAGAGAGAGAGAGAGAGAGAGAGAGAGAGAGAGAGAGAGAGAGAGAGAGAGAGAGAGAGCCTTTTTGCTGAGATAGAGAATTTAGATATAAACACATGCATAATTTATCCATTTCAATTAACTAAATAAAGTAAACATGCAACCACAGAAATGATTATCAACACACTTTATCAAAGACATGGTTTGATTTCAAAACTAAATGTATTGCGCATACATTGGATGTACGCAATACATTGAATGTAAATATACTAACCATCACTGGATTATCAAAACTACTCCATGTAAACCTCAAGAAAGAGACATCACATTATAAACACTCAATACATTTTACTCAAATACGCTTTGTTAGATTAAAAAAAGTGTTGCACATCTTAGCACATTCCACGCAGGCTTTACAAAAAGGAAGCATATATTATCACAAAAAGTGCTAGCCCAAGCACTTTAAAATATGTAAGATAATCCGAACCTATAAGTTCCACCCTAAGCAATTCTTTCTCCTTAGATGCAACCGTTCATCTGATGGCTCAATTGTTGCACCAAGGCATTAAACCTACTAACATTCATTTGAAACTGCAAGAAGGGCAACTGACAACCCCTCTAGTAAATCACAGGTTCGTGGTCATCTCCAAGCCCCCAAACTGAAGCCCACATATCATTCACCGGTAGATTCATTAAACTACTTGTCTAAGAAATAATTGCTGAAAGTGCCCTTACTTCACCACCCAGATCAGTCAACACTTGCTAGAGAACAGCCTACATGTGCTTTGTCTCACACACAACATCGTATATACATTTAGCCTATTCATGTAACTCCATTGAGTACATGCAAAGTGCACAATCAATATGCATAAATAAACCCATCTACATTTCCATCAACTCATTCATCTTGGCCTCAAGATTTTTAAAGTTTGAAGCACTTGAAGTAGCCCTCGTATTTCTCTGAATCTTTGTAGCTCTTGTACATTTAGCAACATGCTCTCTTGTCCCCTTGCCACCTCTTTCATTTTTCACACATTCATTCTATTAGAGCCCATACATTGGCTGCAATGAAATATATAAACAATCATCTCCAAAAATATATATAGTAGCACTTTGATGCAAGCACAATTAAATCAACTATCTTCCATACCCATGCGAATGACTCCAAGCTAGCAAGTGTCGAAGAGATGATGTTGTTGTAGTTTTGTTTAATTCAACTAAATCCACTACATTCAATGGAGTCAAAAGCATTGCATTGGTAATATCTCCCATGGCTTCGCTTTGTTCCATGGCTATACCAAACTTTAAATAGAACATAAGAGTCACACAACAAATGAATCTCAAAGCTATTCAAGACATAAGTGATAGACACATTCGCAACCACAAACCCTAAATGCATGAAAGAATGTATGTATGCTACGCATGAGTGCCATCATGCACACATGGCACTCACAAAGCACTAGCCATGCATTGCTTAAAGGCCCTGCCAATGGATGTTCATGCATGTACATCTGTACAATCTTGAGAGAAAAGATGTCCTACATAGGAAGGTGTCCAGAGTCTCAAAATACTTATTGGTGCCAATCCCATAGGACTATATTTTGAGATGGCTTACAATAATTTACCAACTCACAATAATGAAGAGAGAGAGGCATATGTACCAACCCACTAAGAGAGAGAGGCATATGTACCCTAATTGCAAAACCAAACTATACAAAGTCCCAACATGACAAAGAAGAGGAGGACGAAAAACACAAAGAAGAATGAGAGGAGAGAGTGTATCTGTATGCGTGTGAGAGAAGAATGAGAGAGAGAGAGACAGTGAGGGAGCCACACATAAGCCACCTAAATATGAGAGAGAGAGAGAGAGAGAGAGAGAGAGAGTATGTGTGTGTGTGTGTGTGTGTGTGGGATCCACACATAAGCGACCTAAATATGAGAGAGAGAGAGAGAGAGAGAGAGAGAGAGAGAGAGAGAGAGAGAGGCATATGTACCCTAATTGCATAACCAAACTATACAAAACGTCCCAACATGTCAAAGCTTCAATCATTCTATGTATCTAATCCAATCTAAGTTACAAAATCACATTAGTAAAATTGTATAGTAATCGAGAGAGAAACAAAGAGAAAGAGGGACTATGAAAATGATTTAAAAGTAGTTTAATAATTTGCAAGACACAGATAATGTGTTTCAAAATGGAGATTTTCATCAAACAATTCATTTAAGAAGTCTTGTAGGGATTACATATACCAAGCAAACCACGGCAAAGAAGCATTGGTTAACATTGCCAAAAACCTATTGTGAACCACGCTTCAAAGAAGCAATGTTCTCTAGTGCATACAAGGGCAATGTTTTCCAGTGCCAGAAGATGAGCCTGCATGCATGGAAATTCATTTGCATTAACATTGTTGAAAATCTATGAAAATCTATTAAGATAAACTTTCAAAGAAGTAAGTTGTAGATCAAGAGCAATGTTCTTCGGTGCAACCAAGCTCTCGTTCTTGTGAGCAATCAAATCACATGCTCCATCCTCTATACGACCCGCACTATTAAGAAGATTGTTCAACTTCTCTTCTTGATCGTCCGAAGATCCAGCACATGCAGCCACCAATTTTTCTGGATATGTTCATAAATGTCACCTATATAACCCTTGATCTCTTCTAACTCGCCTTGTATCGTTACTCCATCAGTAAGGTGCCCTTCATATTTCTCTTCCAACATTCTCTCAATTCTCTGTAGATGGTCAGCAATGTTCTCACAAACAGAAATCGAAGCTTTTTGACGCCGAAATAGTGTCTTCACTTGCTTTTCAATCCTATCCAAGTGATGAATAAACCTCAAGGAACCAATGCAACTAACATGCCCTCCAACATGCTTAAGTGTACGACGAACTACCTTCTTCTTTGTGACCTCCTTTATTTTATGTACATTCATTTGCATGTTAGGAGAGCACTATATAATATCTTATATAGACATATTCTTGTTTGCTACAGAAGCCTTTGTACTGGGCAAAAAGCACGCGTCTAATACCGCCAAAGTTCAATACCTAACCAACCAACCAATGCACTAAATAACCAACATAACCAACACAACCAACCTACTCTCTCTCTCTCTCTCTCTCTCCACCTAACTAAATAACCAAATATTAATAGATAATAATAAATTAAATAACTAAACTAACCAACTAACCCTAAACTAAAGTAACCTACCAACTAAGTAAAACCAACTAAGAAAGAGAGATATTGAGAGAGAATAGAGGGATGAAGAAGAAAAATACAAATAAGAAGAAGAAGAAGAAGAAGAAGAAGAAGAGAGACAGAGGACGAAGAAGACGAAGAAGAGAGAGAGAGAGAGAGAGAGAAGAAGAAGAAGAAGAAGAAGAAAAAGAAGTGAGAAAAAGAGAGAGAAGATGAAGATTTCTCTTCGTAACTACCTGACCAACTAAATAATACTAACTAAACTAACCAACCTACTAACTAACTAACCAACTAAGAAAGAGGCACACAGAGAGAGAAAGAGAGAGTAGGGGGATGAAGAAGAAAGAGAGCTAAGAGAAGAGGGAGAAGGAGATGAGAGAGAGAGAGAGAGAGAGAGAGAGAGAGAGAGAGAGAGAGAGAGAGAGAGAGAAGAGAAGGAAGAAGAGAGAAAGAGAGAGAAGAATAATAATAAAAAGAAGAAGACAAAGAGATAGAGAGAGAAGAAGGAGAATGAGGAGAGAGGTGAGAGAAAAAGGAGAGACAGAGGTGAGAGAAGAAGATGGAACCTGCTAATAGCTAACCAACTAACTAATATCATATAGATTTCTCTCTGTAACTACTTACCCAACTAACATACTAACTAAACTAACCAACTAACCCTAAACTAACCAACCTAACCAATGCACTAACTAACCAACACAACCAACCTACTCTCTCTGTGTCTTTTTCTCTCTCCACCTAACTAAATAACCAAATATTAATAGACAATAATAAAGTAAATAACTAAACTAACCAACTAACCCTAAACTAAAGTAACCTATCAACTAACTAACCAACTAGGAAAGAGAGACATTGAGAGAGAATAGGGGGATGAAGGAGAAGAAGAAGAAGAAGAAGAAGAAGAAGAAGAAGAAGAAGAAGAAGGAGAGACAGAGGATGAAGAAGACAAAGAAGAAGGAGAGGAGAGAGAGAGAGAGAGAGAAAAAAAAATAAGCGAGAAAAAGAGAGAGAAGATGAAGATTTCTCTCCGTGTCCTCCTTATTTTCCTTGGCATTGAGTTCCGCTTTTAGCTCCTTGATTTCTTTTTGTTGCATGGCCACTTGGCGTGTCTTTTCTAGTTGGAAGGCAACAAACATTCCTCTTTCAGCTTCTAGCTTTACCGCTATGGCTTTCTTCTCCTCCTTTGCTTTTTCCAATTGAGCATAAAGCTCCTTGACATGCTTGTCTTGATCAGTGGACTGCGGCCCCATGGTGGTGGTAACCTCAACTCTTTGTCACTTGGGCCCTTGTTGGAATTCGGCATCCACAGCTGTCGATCTTTTCATTCCTGTCATTGGGGTCCCTGCACGGGTGTTGGAGTATGTGCTTTATCAACTAGGAATTGCACCCACGCCATGAGGTTGCTGGCGTCAACCATGGTTGGGGTGCCTGGTGTTGCTGCAATGGTTGGGATGGCCGGCAAGATGGTGGGTGGAATCATGGAGTGTAGCCTTGCCTTTTCCCTGTGGAACGGATGGAGGCAAGTCTTCTGGTACTTGGCCATTGGTCCACGGCCTATCTTGCCTTGGTGGGCTACTCATTGCCAACTCCTCATATTTGCATTGCTGTGCAATGAATATGTGCACAGCTTGTGCCAAGTCCTCTTCTTCCTTCTTCTCAACTCTTCATTTCCTTCTTCCACCTTCCTTCACGTTTCCTCCTCTGCCCTTTTTGATTCTTCTGTTATTCTCAGCAATTCAGACTTCTCTTTATTTCTTCTCTCTTCTTTGTCTTTCTTGGATTATGTTTTATTTTGGTATAATATTGTTGTTTTAAATTTTCACGTAAAGCAAGGATGTGTTTTTTTAGTATTGTCAGTGTCCTACTTAGAGATGAAAATTATTCCTCGAAAAAATAGATAGCTTCATTTTGACTAAGTCTCCTAGAGAAAGTCTTTTTGTAATGCTTGAACTTTTGTTTGTGTGTGTGTGTTTTTTTCAATTATGATCCATGTTGTTATAGCACTATTGTTTCAAAATATCACAGAAAGTAAGGATGTGTTTTCTTACAGTCATGTGAGTGTCCTACTTAGAGATAAAAATTATTTATCGAAAAAGGAGATAGCTTCATTTTGACTAGGTCTCCTAGAGAAATTCTTTTTGTAATGCTTGGAGTCTGATATATATATGTATATATGTTTCAATTATGATCCATTTTATGACGAAAGTGTCACTTGTCTATAGAACATGTACGATGCTTCGGCGAGTTCCAATCAGAGATCATTGATCAAGCGATCTCAGATTTTGAGCAAACGGTAAGAAAAATGTGTATCAATCATGCCTTATATTCACAAACTATTTGAATATTATATGCAAAAACATTAGATGTGGACGTAAAATTTATACAAGGAGGTGACCGTCTCATTGCAAGGAGGAATGCACCTATTGCAGCCAGTTAGAAGAGTCTGTGGGCATGCGATGAATGTAGTGCCTGAGCCAATCTACCACTTGGAAGGCACGGCCTAGTCTATACCATCAATACCAGAGGAGACAGTTAGCCTTTCAAACTTTCTTACAATCTTAGATCTTGAGATGGAGGCAATGTTCGATGCATTGATGCCCATGGATGCGGAGACATTTGATCCGCTAAGAGAGAAAGCATCCATACCATTATATAATGGGTACTGAGTATTTCACATGAAGACGATGCTTGCACTCCTAAGTGTGCAAGCAAAATATGAGTGGAGCGATGTGAGTGCGACTGAGTTTTTCATGTACATTCTATGTACGCTTCGTTGATTTCTTTTCGACACCATTATAAAAAACAATTGTGCTTTTTCAAGGTGTTTTATGATTTCTTTTCAAGTTGCTAAAGTAACATATATTACCACTTGGAAATACTATGTTTGAGTCTTGTGATGATGTGAGACATGTTTTACGACAGCTTGGCATGGACTACAATAGCATCCATGCATGTGTCAACGATTGCGTGCTGTTCCGAAAAGAGTGCAGGACTATGAAGACATGTCTAAAGTGTGTTCCTCATAGGTATTGACATGACTTGTAACGGCAAACCATCCCTCAGAAAGTTCTTAGACACTTTTCACTTATCACCCGTATATGCCACATGTTTCGTATGTCGGGCATGGTGAGCTTGACAACGTGGCATGCACATAATAGATCCACAAATGGAGTCCAACGAATATTAGCGAATTCACGCACATGGAGTCACATTGACTCTACCTTTCCAGGCTTTGCATGAGAGCCAAGGAATCTTTGGCTCGGCCTTGCTATGGATGGTGTGAACCCATTCGATCTCCACTCAACTTCTTACAATGTGTGGCCTATAGTCCTTGTTAACTACAACATCCCACCATAGCTTTCTACGAGGAAAGGACACTTGATCCTTAGCTTGCTTGTTCTTGGTGGCCACTACAAAGTCAATAATATGGATGTCTATCTCTGTCCATTATTCGATGAGCTTAAGATTTTATGAGAGGAGGGTCACTGCCATGGAAGATATGAGCAAGAGCAATGGTCGATAGTCCGCCAATATACGAGCCATTCTCATATGGACCATGCATGACTTTTCAAGATTTAGGGAGTGCTCAAGTAAGTAGGCTTCCATTCTTGTTGGTCATATCTATCATATCTCATTCAAGTCTGTGTTTACTAAATAGGGGTGTCGCGATAGGTCTAGTTACCTCAAGTTATCATGCATGTCCATTGTGTGGGCCACAGACAAACTCCTGAAGGTCACGAACCATGAAGAAGATGGTATATGAAGGACACATCTCTTTCTTGCCAGAGGGTCATGAACTGAGGGAAGGTTTTCTTGGATGACCTCAAGCATGAGTGAACGCCCAAAGCCGGTACGAGTTGAGAATGATCCACATGGAGTCACATCCAAACAGAATGCGACGGTTCTCGATTTTCTATGAGTTGTTGTATTGGACCCACTTACAGATCAATCACTTGTTGGATCCCATGCATATTTTCAAGAATGTGGGTAGCTTACTATGGGACCACATCATAGAAAAGAGAGATATTGCAGGGGCATGAATGGATTTGAAGGAGGTAGGCAAGATGGAGGCACTTTGGGCACACTTGAGTGCTAATGGTTGCTTGCAACTACCTTGCACTCCTTGGGTTTTATTCACTAAAGAAGAGCACATTGTGAAGAAAATTATCAAGTCTATCCACACTCCGATAGGTATGATGTATTCTCTTAGATCTTCTTTTTCTAAAGGCGACCAATTATTAGGTCTAAAATCCCATGATTGGCATAAGATATGTTAGCTTTGTACTATGAATGGATTGTAAGTGACCTGCGTATTTTGCTATTTGGAGTCTAGTCAGTATTCATAATGCTTTCTCATTTGTGGTAGTTTGTACTACTGATCGCGATCAAAGGATGTCTCACTCTAGAAATACGTGGCGCAATTTACATGTTGTCAAATTTAGTGCAACAAATCTCACAGAAGGAGATCAAAACATCCTCTATTAAATCTGCAAGGCGGGGAGCAGTGGAGACGGTCTGTTTCTTTGAGAAGTACAGGCCACTAGCATGCTCACAATACAAATCCACCTCATGGTGCATCTTGTAGATGAAGTGGAGATTGCGGGGCCTATTCATACACAATGGATGTTCTTCTTGGAGTGCTTCATAAAAACCCTGAAAGGCTTTGTGCCACAACAAGCTCGGCCAGAAGATAGCATATCTGAAGGTTGGTTGGTGTTGGAGGCATTAGTGCATATTTCATAGTGGCTACCAATAGTGGATTTAGACAACAATATACTATGGTCGCTAAAGGACCATGATAAAATGACAGGAGAGTGGTGATTGGAAATGGGGTAGAAAAAAGGATGGATGCTGCAATGGAGGAGAAAGTGAATCGTTTTTGTATGTTGCACCATGCATCCATGGAGACGTGGCTCACTAGGTACGAGCACACACTAGGAAAGATCGAGAAGAAGCACGATAAAAAATTTGACACGGTACACGCCATCGACTAACTTGATATCCTGAGGGCATGGAGGAGATGCCGTGGTTTATGTCTATGCGATGGTTACATGGAGCTTTGATTACAGCCTCTCACAAAGGGGTGGAGGTGTTTATTAAGGAGTGGGAATTCTCGAGGGGATATAGTCCAAAGGTGATCACATGTTTTATAAGCTGTTGTATCTAGATGTTATATGTGACAACTAATCGAACCGTTTCAATGTACAATACAAAATATACAGTGCAGGATGGTCGTGTTGGTGACATTTTCGATGATGTGACATTGCGCATCCAACACTACAAACTTAAGGGTGGAGTTTTTCATTAAGAATTTGAACACATTAGTCAACATTATTAGGAATTTATTTTTCGTTGTGTGTCTTTTTGTTTTTTATGATTTAATGGGAGATACTACATGGGAAGAATGCATATTATGAAGTGATGAATTTCCCCATAAATCATTGCTTCCTTAGAGTTTGTGAAAGGTGATTTGGCTAAATAAAACACTTGAGGGCAATATACGAGTCTAATGGAGTGCTACTTGAAATTATGCCATGGTGATCATTTTATTAAATGTTGTTTGGAAAACTGAGATGGTTGTAACATCCTTTTCCAATGGCAATTGTGGAAGTATGTTCGATGGTAATGTGGAAGAAGTCATAAGCAAAGATGAATGCACAAAACTTGTACAATGTATTGAGGAGCTTGTTCAAGGTTTGGATACCTTATACATTAGAATGTTAAGGATAGTTGTTTCCATAGAAGTACCCATAATATTGAAGAAAAGGCATTCAATGAAAAGGAGAGGTTGTCTTATCAATGTGATTTAAGGGGGTAGAATTTGGGTGGTAAACATGAAGATTGATAGAGTTGTCTTCGAGATTTGGGACATGTTTTGTGTGCCTGATGACACCACTCCTCTCTATAACCTCCATCATTGCTATCGACTATTGCTACATTGCCATAGCTTATAGTGCCTACTCTGTGCCCACCAGCTTCATTCGGACCCTACTGCTCTATCTTGTCAAGGATAGAAATAACATTTGGAAGAAGAGCCAAAGGTGGGATCGTCATTAATGGCTATATTGACCATGAAGGTGGTAGCATACTTATTCGACTAGTACATTAAGGGAATTTTAGCAACACCAAAGCTTTGAATTATTTGACGTCAAGGAATGAAATATTTTTTGAAGTTTTTATGTGTAAAAGCCATGATCTTTTATGTGTAACGGTGTGATAATTTGAGGGTGGCACTGGTTATAAAAGGACAGGGGGTGGAGTGACGACAAGGGCGGATACCTTCTTACTTACTTGCCAGCCTAGAGTCTTGTAGATGGTGATGAAGGAGAAGACGACAAAGATGGAGAAGAAGGGCCAGCCTAGAGTCTTCTATGTAGTCGCCCTTCTGACTACCCTGATTGTCATCTTAGGCTATAACCACCAAGAGGTGATCAACATGGGCTTTGAAAGTCATAACTGTCCTCGAGCATTCTCATGTCATCTGCATGCATCTTTTTGCAGCTTTGGCCAAGTGTGATGCCCTTAAAGAGGCTCACCATATTTTGCTTTCCTAGCCATGCAAACCTTGAAGAAGTTCTTTGGACGGCCTTGATTTCAGCATACACTGCTTGTGGACATCGTGTTGATGCTTTAGGAGTTTATCGTTGTATTGCAAGCGGATGGCATTGAGCCAAATGAGTATATCTTTGCTAGAGGGAGTTGATCATATAGCTTAAGTCTACCATTGCTTATTTTGATTGCAAGTCGGCTAAGACGCAACAATCATCCTGTCTTAAAGATGATAGCATTAATGTCTTCAAGTATGATGATAATGTGGAGGCCCCTCCTCTCCAAATGACTCAATGGGAAACAAGTTATTGTGAGATCATCTATTATCTTTTTTGTGTGAACATCTATTTTCTCTTTTGAATGGCTAAGGTTTTGTTTGCTTCATTTACCATGACAAGAAGTGGTACCTTGTTGAGAGTTTACAAAGTATGGATGCTTCCTGGTGCCTTTTGCATGGGAACGAAGATGCCATTCTAAAGAAGAAGCTACTTAAAATTTGTGAAATAAATGGAGCTATCATGCCATGTATAAGTATTCCTTATCATATCAACATTGCCATCCAAACAAACTATCCATATTTCTCTTCATGTTTGATGTATGAACACCTAGTTTGGTATGTATTCCTTGTAACTCTCCTTGATCTCTCCAAGAATACCATGTTAGAGAGGCTCTTGAGTTAAGCTTAATGCTCCTTGCCTCATTGAAGATCTTGCCTTCTTTGAATTTTGCCATCGAATTCAGGAGTGAAGGCTTGAGGTCGAGCTTTAAGCCCTCACCTACATCGAAGTTTCTGAACTTGTGACTTGCCTATATTGTTAATCAATAAATTGTTTGCTCATTCAAAAATTATTCTGGATAAGTTTTATTTCATTGAATTCTCCCATCTCAAAGTGTCCCTGCAGTGAGCGACTTCACAAACCCCCATGCAATTTCCGTGTGATACGCATTGAGTGCATGGAAAAAATACGCTCCATAACGGATTGTGGTGGCATGGCAAAGTTCGAGTAAGAGAGTCGATGGTGAGCCACAAATCCAAACATCATTATACATGAGATGGAGTATTTTGGAAACTTGCAAAGTGTTATCTCAGTGGATTACTGTAGCTTCTCTATGATCATATTCGATGTGCAATGGTTCAAAGTTGGTTCAAAGTGGTACTGAAGGAGCCAGGGCAACCGTTCGCGATGAGGTCCACCTGGATTTCTTGAAATAGATTCTAAAAAAATAGGGATTTGACTGCATGACACGTTTGTCTTACTGGCCCATTGTGAATAGGTGCATGAAGAGCTTTTTAAAATTTTTTTATTATGACACAGATATGTCACAAATGTTGAATCTTTCTTGTATGTGATTTTGAATATGTAATTTTCTATCCAAACCCCCAACAACCTCAATGGTGGTATGTTGTGCTTTTAGCTCCCTGAAGTGCAAAAGTGAATGATAAAAGCAATGTTCCTAGTGTAGATGAGGACAATATACAAATGGAGGGGTCGATATTGCAAGGAGTGGAGGTCGAAGATGGCTTGGAATGTGTAAAGGAGGTAGAATCAGGTAACGATGATGGAAAGATAGGAGGCCAATAATTCTTTGAGAATGAGGTGGAATCATCCTTTTTTGGTGACCTGTCTATCGACCTTCCAATACATGTGGAGTTATGCCAAGAGATTGTTATGGGACAATAGGCTACGTCACACTTGCAGCATCCGCCTACTCAATTCGTTGATGAATTGCTTATAAGGGTACTCTAGAATATGCATTTTAAGTAACATCATTTTTTTTAGAGTTATATTACTGTGCTTTGCTTGATTCTTTATATTGATTATGCTAACATCACTTTCTATTTGTGTAGGTGACCTTTGATGATCTTTGGAGAGCACGATGAGTCAAGGGATGAGCGACGAGTTGCAGGAGATATTCATACGTATGTCTCTAGATCAAGATGGCTCGATTCAGAGATATGGCAAAGCAGGAGCTGTCTCGGACACCATTAGGTCGTTTCGTTAGATTTACTTTGGCACGCTCTGATGCTTTGGTTATCAGTAGACAAGGTCAAGGCTCTAAACTTGGGCCGGATGGAGGGAGTGATTTTGGGTGATGCTGCAGAGACGTGGATGTGGTGAGCCCATGGTCGGCTCGAGATATAGGTGCTACTCCTCACTCTCGTGCAAGTTTGAGAGAAAGTGGCTTAGGTGATTGTTGTGGAGGCATTGATGCAGTGTCTCCGTCTCGTCATTCTAGTGGAGTTGTTGTACCTATCGGGACGTCTGCTCGAGTGACTCTAGCTTTTGCTCTACTGTTCACGCAGGTGGCACCCTTATGGGTGCTACTTCTAGAGATACCACCCCCATGGATACACCAAATGTACAGGGGTCTCCTAGTTATGCCCAGGAGCGTGGTCATAGGTGAGAGAGGACACATATTAGACATACCCCAAAGGGGTATGGATACCTTGTAGATGGCAGGACATGAGCCGTGATCATGAATAATGAGGAGAGGAGGGTGATGTCTCATATGAGAGAGTTGTGCCAACAAGTTTTTTGGCATAATGTCTTGGACCATTGGAAGAACATACCTGAGGGGAGCAAGGACTACATAGTAGCATCCTTGCATGAGGAGTTTTCGGTACCCACCATGGTAGAGAGGTTTTCCATAGGTGGGATGATGGAGTGCATGCGTGCATACATGTCACACACAGATGATCAGATGCACACAAGGCACTCAAGAGTGGTGTCTTAAACCCCAAGTGTCTAGACGCAAACTGACTAGCAAAGACTTAGGGAGAAGACTATAGATTCTCCAGGACGTTGAAGACAGCATCGCGAGGTAGCAAGGGCCATCATCTTGGGAGTGGCGGCCACATGACTTATCTAGAGGACTTTGTAACTTTTTCTTTTGTTCTTCTCGCTTTCTTTTTGCAATATTTCTTGTACTGACACTCGTGTTTCTAACAATTGTATTTTGTTTTCTTTGTAGCACTCCATGACAAACTGTGATCCCACCGGCCTAAAGACTTGATATGCAGAGAGACACGGTCTTATTGCATTGATCGATAGACTGTATGCACACGGTGGCCCAATAAGTTACTCATCTTTCTTATCTGTAGTTACTATTTTTATTAAAATACATTATGTATGGTGGAATGATTCGTAGTTTTTTTTTTTGCAGACTCCATTCAATGCTCCTTTGCGTCGGGACGAGCTTTCCGATGGTGAGAATCTATAGCTCACGCCGCTTGGATTCGTGGAGCACACATCCTCTTCCTTTTTGGTCCTATGATTTATGCAAGCATCTTCTATGTACTATGTTATTATCATCCTTTGTATCTTGCCATGATTTCATGAGTTTTCATTATCGATCTTGTATTTATTCTACATATTAGTCTTGTGGATTTAAGTACATTTTGCTCTCATTTTGATGACCATTGCACACTTAACATGTAATCCATTTGTAGAATATAAATACATCACATAGTGGCTACTCTACCACAAATTGTTTTTTCTTTGAAACCGTCACTATCTGAGCATCGCAAATTTACTACACGTGTCGCTATTGGCATCGCAAAATGCATCACAAACTGTTGCTATTACCATCGGTATTTGTGTCGATTTTGCAATGCACATACCAACGCAAATACTGATGCCCACACCGATGCCTATAGATGGTTTCATGGAGACGCTAATATCAATATGTTTAGCGAGAAGGGGGGCAATTTTTTTAATGAACATTTTTGTCACTTTGAATGTTAGTTTGAGGTTTGTATCTTGTAGTGATAGTTTTAGCAATCAAGTGCCATCTCTTAATACCATATTTAAATGTTTATGCAATGTGTAATGCGATATAGTGCTCAAACAAATTGACCACAAATTAGCCAACATGTTGTGTGAAAAACACTCTTCAATGAATTTCTTTCTAATGTATTGTTGCATTACTTAGAAACAATATCGGATTAATCCGTACTATTATTCCTTTAAACTTAACTAAACCGAGTCCTATATATCATGCTATATATGGAAATAAGAATTTAATTTATACTTAACTTTTCACAACCCCATTCCCCCTACTATTTAGGTTTTGCAATTATGCATTGGTTTAAGAGGGTGTTTTGTCATTTTTTCCACGTAAAAAAGTGGTAAACACACACTTTCACATAAAGATAGGGGTAGGTTAAGGCAAATTTCAATGCCCTACCTTTACCATACATCCACACACATGTACCTAATCTACTGTAATTTTTTATGCATGAAAATGAAAATCTAATTTTTATGATTTTTTATCACTTATTTTAACATTAATTATTACTTCTTTCTATTTTTTAATTTATAAAGCTTGGATTGTGATTCAGCATCATATTTAATATCACTGCATAAAAATACCATTTGAACCATAAAAATCCATGAGGTTATCATTTTTCAACTAAATCTCACATTGTGAGTTTTTATTTACGATTTTAATTTCATCGCAAACCATGTATCTTTCATGACCAGCTACCTCATTGAGAAGCTCATCTTGAAATGAAAGACGAAAATGATCTCTCTTTGTCATTGCATTAAGTGGTTTGTAGTCCACACAAACACTCCACTTTCCATTTTTCTTAGGTGCTACTACAACCGGTGAAACCCATTCAGAATCCTTCATAAGATAAATAAAACCTTCCTTTAAGAGCCTTTTTACTTCCACTAGGAGAGTATGTTGTTGTATTACCCCCAACTACTGTAAATTTTGTATTATCAAATTGATGTGGTGCTCCACAATGGTCATTCTTGCAATGCAATAGAAAATAAAGATCAATAAAATGGCTTACTTCCTCAATATTACCATGTGATCCTCCTTCTTCTTTGTACTAAGATCCTTGGCTAATATCTTTCTAGCTCCTCTTCACTTGGTCTCACCCAAGTGCTTGACTCGCCTCCATCAGTTGGTTCCTTTAGAATAACTCCCATAACTTCTAATGAACTACTATCTTCTTCTTCTTCTTCAAACATCCATTCATTGGATGAGGAGCATTTCTCTAAGCTCCACTCATCTTCTAAATTCTCGAACTCTATACTCTCTTGTCTCCCTTCCCTAAGATTGTACACAATGGTTTGTCCTTCTCTTCCAACCCTTCCTTGTGATCGCAACATGAGTGTACCAGACTCCCAATCTTACCTTTCTTTCATAGCAATGAGTCAAGGTCTTCCTAGTATAATTTTATAGCCCTCCCCTTTAGATGGAAACACATACATATCCACTTCCACTTGAATACCACATATTGTAATCTTCACATCTTTTATCACACCAACATAGTTAATAAAAATATTATTTGTCATCTTTGCTTTAAAAGCATGGGGTTTCACTTACCTTTAGATCCAAACGATACATTAGCTTATCACTCATTACACACATTTGTGCACCCCCATTAACATATACCTTGGATACTCTTTGTCCTTTGATATAAGTCTCTATTATTGGTAGTACATCCTCAATGCTTTAGGCTTTAATTAAGCCCACCTTCCTCACTACTCTTCTTGTACTCACCATATGGGTCCATTGTTATCACACTTGTGGCGATAGATACAATAGTTATGGTCATGTGAGTCTTCGTTCTTATTAACTCACATCCTTGATTAGACTATAGGGCTCAGCTTCCTCTTGTAATGATTAATCTTTAATCCATATCTTGTATTAAGGGTGATTTGATATCTTCTTTCTCTTCTTGCTCTCTTTTGAAGTACCTTCGTCATCTCCAGTCACGGTCTTGTCATGGTGCAAATTCTGATATTCATCAATTTGAGATTTCTTGATTGGCATAGTATCCATCTCTACCATTTTTCCTTTTCCTTGTTATGTTTTCTCTAAACCAATCATGTTTACAATATGATATTTTGGCAAGAAGAAATTATAGGTGGTGGTTGGGTGTTGTTGGAGATCTTAGAATTTGTGGTTATATTGGGGTTTATAAAAGGGGTGGAGTAGAAGTAGGAGGCCTTTCTCAAGGAGATGTAACTTGTTGTTGGTGTCGTTTGGGTTAGGCATCACTTGCGAATCTTCTTGGATAATGACAAAAATACATGCCATGTGCCTCTTCATCACAATTGTAGCAAAAATATTCCCTTGCTAGCCTCCTTGGAGCTTGGTTGTTTTCACCACCAACTACTACCCAAGGTTGTTATTGTGAAACTCTAACAACCTACACCAAATTGATTGAAAGGTTATCTAGTTGACTAGTTATCCTTTCTAATAGTTCTTGATTATGATCCCTCATGATAAGTCATAGAAATAGTAGGTGGTGGTGGTGGTGGTTGGACTAAGAAATGTACTAGGAAATTTGTCTTTGAACTTCTCTTGGAGAAGCGGGAAAAGAACCACCATAAATCTTTCTTCTTTAGGAAAATTAAATCCTCTCTCTCCATTGGGTAGGGTAACTGAGCATCTTGCCTATATGCTCACAAACTTAGATTCATAATTAGCATAATCTTCAAGAGAACGTTGGCATAGTTCTGAGATTTTTCTCCACAAAACTTCAAGAGCATTGCCTTGGCTATATTGAATAAAAAATGTATGCTTGAGAGCCTCCCATATGGCTTTAATTTCATTACCCAGGTCACAATACCAAATCATTGCTTCTTCTTTAAGAACCAATGGTAGGCGATGAAGCTTTGTAGCCTCATCATCCTTTCTTGAGGCAAGAAAAGTCATTTTCAAGCTATTCATGAAATCAACAACATTCTCCTTTGGGCAATCAAAGAAACTTGGGTATGACATGATTACAAGATTATTTTTATTCAAAGTAAAAAAGGATGAAGAAGTTAGATAAATATTATATTTTCAGAAGGTAATCTATTGCAAGATATCAAATGAATTTCGATCATTGATGATGGGAATTTAGTTTTTTGACTAAAGATAATGTGAATTGATTGAAAAGGAGAAGTTACAATGTCATGTTCTCTCTAAATGGTTGATTTCTCATACTATTATTTTTAATCTTTAATAAAAACTTAGAAATAAAATATGAACTTTCACATCTCAAAGAGAAACTGAAGGTTTTTTATGGAATGTCCTTAGTGGGGACACCACTTAAATGAGAGATAAAATGAGCACTTCTAGCCTCTACACAAATGGGATCAATCTCCTCACATTAAAGGAATGTGAAAGGGATACCATCTAGCCAAATTAGAAATGGACTAGGGTACTTTTTAAACACATGAGTAGAGAGATGATGATGTAAAAGAGAAAGAGAGGAGAAGGTGTGGTACAATATGAAGCAAATAATTGAATACACTAATATTTAAAGTTACAACTAAGATATCCCAACCCAAAATTACGGGGGATGGATGGGGGGGGGGGGGGGGGGAGAGGGGGATTTATAGGCATACATAAGTAAAGGAATAATGGTGGTGATGATATAGGAAGATAAAGAGGTGGAGAGAGTGGAGAGGATAATGGTGCGGAGGGGGTTGGGGGATAGTGGAACGGGGAGGAAGGGAATAATTGAGGGATGGAGAATGAGAGAGGATGAGGTCAAGGGTAGGAGAGGGTATGATAAAGTAGGAGACAAGGTAGGTGATGGAGTCGGAAGATGGATAGGGGGTGAGAAAGAGGGAGATGGTATGTGTGATGAAGTGGGAAAGAAAGGTGGTGAAGTGGGGAGAGATGGAAGAATGGTGAAGGAGAGGAAGACAATAGAGATGGTGAGAATAGTGGTGGAGTGGAGTATGTGTGTTTTTCCCTTAAAGGCTCAAAGGGGTCCTCTTTTATAGACACTTGGCTAGATTATATTACCTATTAATTCCAATTAATCAATGAAATCTTGATTTATTATAATCCCAATCTAGATTATGTACTAGTGATGTAAGATAGTGCATGGAGTCTCCCTTCATAATGCATTTTGTTGTCTTGTTGTATGAGTCTTCATAGTCAAGCTTTCTAGAGAAACAAATAATAAAAGGGATTTTAAACTACAAAGGTTGAAAAATGTGAGGGAGAGTTGTACATGTGTTACTAATATAATGTAATACTTTACAATATGGGATGGAAAATTTTATAAGGGTTTAAGTAGAGAGAATGGAAAAAAGTATATGTACTTCTTACAATACTTTCTCATCCTCCAAAAGAAAAAGAAGCTTACTTTGGAGAGAGATTCATAGAGGAATAATAATAATTGAGAAGAGTCTAAAATTTCCATCATTATAGATGTCACCCTTGTTATGCGAATCTTTTTTGTACACTAATATATTGTTATCTTTTCTTCTTTTGGTGGCCCAAAGCTTTTTTCATGCCATTTATGAAGCTTTAAATATTTTTTAAAAAAATATATCATACTTTATTTAATAATAGACTAGAAAAAGTGAGATGCATGAAAAGAAAAAAATATAAGAGAGAAGACAAAGAAAATCGGATGTATATACTACATGAGAGTTATTGGAGTATTTCTTCAATACTCAAAGACATGTGTGTCCACCAACCTTCTTCTTTCATTTTCAAATATCTTGGATCCAAGTGACTAACTTTGATTTTTTTATAGAAGGTGTCCTCATGTTGACTTTCTTATATGCTTGGTACCATTTCCTTAAATGTGAGGAGACTTTTATATGCACCACTTCAAGTTTTTTTCAATGTCATGTAACTCACCTCCAAATCCATCTAAGCCCGATGTTAGAACTATTGTAGATAAATATTTCCAAAGAGAATTACTTCAAGAAAGAAATTTCCTATGGAAAAATTAGATTACTCTTCTTTAGTAGAAAGTGCAAGCCTTTATAAAAACAAGTTCTTAGATAAGGATTAAACTACACACATAAAAGCTATGTACACCTTGCTTGATTCTAAAAGGAGGTTCACATAGGAAAAATAAAAGATTATGAAATACACCCATCATCATAAACCTTGCAACTTTCTTGATGAGATCCCTATCCATGGCTCCTAGATTAGCCATGATCTCTTCCACATCTCTTCCTCTATATTCAACCTACATGTGTTGGTCATAGAGTGATGTTAGCTACTAGATATCCATAGGGAACTCCATAGCATCCATCTCTAGACTATCATTATTAGAGCTCATCCGCCCTATGATTTCTAGTTACTCATTGGCTAATAAGCTCCTTGCTGAAGCTGATGTTTTTTGGCAATATTGATGTTGAGATAACAAGCTCAACACATGCGGACATTAATGATGGTCCGCCTGGTTAGATGGGTCCACACATCTACACTTAGCACGTCGGTGGTGATTATGACTCTCACATGGCTACCACTGACTCATTACTTATTATATTCAGGTTGTTACACCTATTTACAGCTGGCATAGTTATAGTACCAATCGACTAGTGTAGTCGGTTATGCATTGTTTGACTTAGTAGACCACTTTCATTTATGTTGTATCTTATCTATACTTTGTGTACATTGTAAAGTGTGTGGAAGAAGAAGAAGAAACCAGCAAGAAAACGTTTTGGCCTCCATCTCTCTTCTTGTCTCTTGAGTGAGCTTCTCCTTGTGCATTCTGTGTGTATTCGACGCAGCATCTTGAGCAAGTCCCCCCACCACGCGATTCTTGACATGGTATCAGAGTTGCACCACTGATTGAGGCTGGTTTTGAAGGCTAAAGCGAAAGAGAGGAGCAAGGATTCGAGCAAGCAAGTAATGGGTAAGAAGCTCTTCCATTCTCTACTTCTCTGCTTGTGGAGGCACTGGAAGCAGGGCAGAGTAAAAATCTCAGATTGCAGTGAGATTTGGTGTGCGCGAAGAGCGCTGTGTATTCTGCAGATTTGCCTTTTAGGGATTTCCCGCTACTATTTTGGCCGTCTGAGGTCATTTCAGGCCCCGTTTTAGACTCGCAAGGTGGCGGATAGCAGTTTGAGATACCCTGCAATTTCAGTTGTGTCTGCCATATACAGGTGCACAGGTTATAAAATTTAGATTTGTAATTTCAAAGGTGTTTACCAGCAAGTAAACACAAGGTTTATCTGCAAACTGGTTGCAGATTGCATGTATTGTTGATCACACAATGAAAAAGGCTGTCTAATGTATTGTTGTGCACTACAGGTCAAGGGTTGCAGAAGATTTGCTTGCTGTTTGGTATTAGTTTTGTGATAATGACAGAGAACAGTGGAAGCCCCATCATTGAGAAGCTCGACAAGAACAACTACCCATCATGGAAGTTCCGTGTCACGAACTTCCTTATTGGAAAAGGCCTCTACGAGTTTGTTTTAGGAGAAGAAAAGGAGCCGAAGGTGAGTGATCCTCCAACTGCAGAAGAGACAAAGGCACAGAAGGAATGGAATGCAAAAGATAAAAAGGTCATGTATTGGTTGTCTACAGTAATTGACAATAATATGCTGGGACATATTAGAAATGCAGAGAATTCATATGTAGCTTGGACCATACTTGAAAGTATGTTTTCTGTAAATACAAAGGCACGAAAGATTCAACTCAAGCAAGAGTTGAATACATTGAAGAAAGGGAAGATGTCTATCAATGAGTATGCACTGAAGGTAAGGAGCATTGCAGATGCATTGGCAGTGATTGATGCAATGCCCGATGATGATGATTTGGTGTCGTCTACCTTGGGTGGACTTAACAATGAAAAGGCTTGGAAGTCTTTTGTAACTTCCGTATATGTCAGACAGCCATTTCCAAATTTCAATGAGTTGGTCTCTCTTATGATCACTGAAGAGATCAACATGCAGAGTGAGACATCTGAAAAAAGTGGTGAACATGTCCAAGCTTTCTACTCCAGTTTAGGAAGGGGACATGGTAGGTCCTCTTCAAGAGGCCGTGGTACAGGACGTGGTAGTGACAACCAACAAAACAGATTGAATCAACAATTTGGTGATATGCAGGTTTCAGGAGGTCATGGTAACTTTAGAGGCAAGGGTAGCTTTAGAGGAAGAGGTGGATGGCAGAACACAGGTTCTAACAACTCTGGTATTGTGTGTCACTACTATGGCAAAATAGGTCATATTGCAGCCCAATGTTATGCTAAGAAAGATGATATTTGCAGTGGTAAGTTGCAGTAAGAAAACTATGCATTGTCTTCACGACAGAATGAAGAAAAAAATGAATGTCTATTTGTGATGCAACATATGTTGAATGCTGTTACACGAAAGGGAACACATGATGATGTTTGATATGTTGATTCAGGTGCATCCAATCATATGACGAGCCATGCAGAATGGTTTGGATTTGCAAACTACAGGTTATGTACAGACGGGTGATGATTCATGCCACCCAATCTCACACATTGGAAAAGTTCCCTTGTCCTTGCATGATGGTAAGACAAAGAGTCTTTTAGATGTATTACATGTTCCATCTATTACAAAGAACTTAGTGTCAGTCGGTCAGATGGTAGAGCAAGGGATGCAAGTCAGATTTAATGCAAATGGCTGCTTTGTAGAAGACTTCAATGATAAGTGCAGGTTGGCTGCAAAGGGAAGTAGAGTTAGATGTATGTTTACTCTGGATGCTGGAATTCCTACTATGAATGCTAAAGAAAAAGGTGTTGTTGCAGATATTGAAATTTGGCACAAACGCATTGGACATGCAAATGTACAAAGGTTGAAATTAATGTAGTCCAAAGGGTTGGTTACAGGTTTTCCTACATTTAGAATTGTTGAATTTCATAAGGTATGCGAAGCATGTCAGTTTGGTAAGCAGGCAAGACAACCCTTTTCACATGACAGAGATGTAAGAAGAAATATCCTTGATGTTGTGCATACAGATATTTGGGGGCCTACACAAAATGTATCTCTTGGAGGCAGTTCATACTTCGTCACATTCATTCATGATTGTTCTAGAAAGCTGTGGGTATATTTTATGAAGGAAAAGAGTGAAGCATTTGAGTGCTTTAGAACTTTCAAGGCTGCAGTTGAAAGAGAAACAGGCTTGAAAGTAAAGTGCTTGAGGTCAGATGGAGGGGGAGAATACCTCTTGAATGAGTTCAATGATTTTCTGAGGTCTCATGGGATAAAGAGACAGTTCACATGCAAGTATACCCCACAGCAAAATGGTGTTGCAGAAAGAAAAAAACAGGCATATTGTAGAAGTTGCATGGGCATTAATGGCTGAAAAGAATATGCCCAAACATTTTTGGTCTGAGGCTATTCATACTGCTGTCTACGTTATGAATAGAACTCCCACAGCTGCAGTTCATGGAATGACTCTTGAAGAATGCTTTACTAGCAAAAAGCCTGATGTATCGCACTTGAGGTATTTGGCTGTGTTGCATATGTTCATGTGCCAGCTGAGCTAAAGAAGAAGCTTGATCCAAAGGTAGAAAAATGTGTCTTTATTGGATATTCTTTAGAGCAGAAAGGGTATCGCTGTTATAACCTTATCACATGTAAGCTTAGAGTGAGCAGGGATGTCATCTTTGATGAAATGAGCAGTTGGTATGCATCTAGTGGTGATGCATTGAATGATGATGATGATCATGACACTCATGTGCAGGCTGAAAAGCAAGAATCAAGGACTCTTAGTAGACCAGAGACATCATCTGGTAGTCCTTGGTCTGGGAGACTAAGGAGTACCTCTACATCTTCAGGTGCATCTAGTAGCACTACACGTAAAGAAAAAGGAAAGAATAAAGTGCCAGATGGCATTGATGCAGTTTTTGTTGGAGACTCCAGTGGCTCAGAGAGCTCGAATGATGAGCTTGGTATTCCTTCTATCAGGACACCAGGTGTACAGAGAGCTCGTAGTAATGTAAAGGCTCCATTGAGTGATCCAGTGGTATGCAGATCTAGTAGGGTCAGATACCCTGTTAAAAGATTTGGTTTTGAAGGTTATGCAACTCACCATTATGCTTATATGGTGAAACTAGTTGAGGACATTGAGTCCACTTGTTTTGAGGATGTTGTTGGTCATACTCATTGGGATGCAATGGATGAGGAGATGGCTGCATTAGAGGCCAATAAGACTTGGGATCTAGTATCATTGCCAAAGGGCAAGAAATCTATTGGATGTAAGTGGGTTTATGAGATTAAGCACAATGCAGATGGTTTTATTAGTAGGTACAAAGCTAGACTGGTTGCAAAAGGCTATGCCTAGACATATGGCATAGATTATGAAGAAACCTTCAGTCCAGTTGCTAGGATGGCAACTGTCAGATGTGTGATTGCTTTGGCAATAGCGAAAGGTTGGAGGTTGCAGCAAATGGATATGAAGAATGCCTTCTTGCATGGTGATTTGCAGGAAGAAGTGTATATGGATTAGCCAGTAGGTTACGAAGATTTAGAGCATCCCACGTATGTGTGCAAGTTGAAGAAGGTGCTCTATGGGCTCAAGCAAGCACCTAGAGCATGGTCTGACAAGATTAGAGAGTATCTTTTCAATATTGGCTTTTATG
Organism: Lygodium microphyllum; assembly: GCF_053477565.2. Lineage (NCBI taxonomy): Eukaryota > Viridiplantae > Streptophyta > Polypodiopsida > Schizaeales > Lygodiaceae > Lygodium > Lygodium microphyllum. The sequence continues at coordinate 110,966 of NW_028229570.1, read as the reverse complement.
TTTCTGATGCTGATCACTCACTTTATGTGAGAAAGGGAGATGCAGGTTTGGTCATCATAGTCATGTATGTGGATGACTTGATTATTACAGGTGATAGTGATAGTGGGATTGCTGAAGTCAAGGACTTTTTGAAGAAGAAGTTTGAGATGAAGGATTTAGGTGAGCTAAGGTATTTCCTTGGCATTGAGGTGATTAGATGTAATGATGGTATATGGCTGTCCCAAAGACAATATGGCTTGGATATGTTGTCCAAGTATGGTATGACAGCATGCAAACCACTTTCAGTCGCGTTGGAGCAGAATGTAAGGTTGAGTCCTGATGTTGGGGATGAGATAGAAGACCCTACTATGTTCACGAGGATAGTGGGGAGTTTGATCTACATGACCATTACAAGGCCAGACTTGAGCTACGCTGTTGGTCTTGTGAGTCAGTCTATGCAAGTACCTAGAAAGCCACATTTGGATGCAGTCAGACGCATATTGAGATATGTGAAGTCCACATTACATTATGGATTTCTCTATGAGGCAGGTACAGATATACAAGTGTTTGGATACACAGATACATATTGGGCTGGTAGTATGTCTGATAGAAGATCTACTAGCGGATACATGTTCTCTCTTGGTAGTGCAGCAGTTACTTGGAGCAGGAAAAAGCAATCTACAGTTGCTTTGTCGAGTACAGAGGCTGAGTATAGAGGTGCTGCTATTGCAGCATGTGAGGTAGTATGGCTGCAAAAGTTATTGGTTGATTTAGATGTGTAGGTGGAAGGTCCAATTGTCATTTATTGTGACAACATGAGCAGTATACAGTTGGCTAGGAACCTTGTGTTCCATGCTAGGACAAAACATATTGAGGTACACTACCACTTTGTGAGAGAGAAGGTACTAGCAGGTGAGATTGATTTGGTGTATGTCAACACACAGGATCAAATAGCTGACATCTTCATGAAGGCATTGGGTACAGAGAAGCTTCAAAAGTTTCGAAGCTTACTTGGAGTTGTAGAGATGCAGTTGAGCTTGAGGGGGAGTGTTGAGATAACAAGCTCAACACATGCGGACATTAATGATGGTCCACCTGGTTAGATGGGTCCACACATCTACACTTAGCACGTCGGTGGTCATTATGACTCTTACATGGCCACTGACTCGTTACTTATTATATTCAGGTTGTTACACCTATTTACAACTGGCACAGTTATAGCGCCAGTCGACTAGTGTAGCCTTTGGTCAAGATGTAGGGTTTGGGAGTCCTCTTGATCCAATCCAACCCTAACCCTACTAGACCGATAACGCTTTGGCCCTAGGGTTCCCAATTTCCTTGCGAAAGTTTAGCATTTGGTCAATTTATCCCTAGGGTGTGAACCTTGGATCATTCTTTCACGGCAATTAGCTAACCCTAACATTCCGTGAATGTGGGTAGGATCTTTGGGATCAAAAATACTAGGTCGGCAACCCAAGTGCAATACTAGGCAGAATTTTAACGTAACTTAACCCTACCTAGCACTTTGAGGTGATTGTCATAAGCAATCTAATTGTACCTTTACGATTCACATGCAAGCTATTCAATTATACACAAATTACTTAGTTTGATCAACTCGCGATTTAAGATGATCTTTCTATTAAAGATTCAAATACATTCTTCTAAATTTGCAAGTACTTTTCCCTAAAAGATGCAAGGAACTGCAAAATGTATGCGATTTCAAAACTATAAACATTTTTCTTCTATGCAGCTAAAATATTTATAAAGATCTTTTCTTTTCCTTGCCCTAAACTATAATGTTGCAATGAAATCAAAGCTTTAAATACTTTTGATGAAGATGCATTCAAACTTTGATAAAGAACTCCATGCATGAGCGAATACCATGAGTCCATCATTGATTTAATCCTTTCCTTTTTCACCTAAACCGTCTTAAAATGTAACCATCTTCGCATGCAATTTGCAAAGTTTGTACTTCCTTTCCATGCATTGTAGCTATTTGGACAACATTCAATGGGCGTCTAGGACTATCGCATATACAAACCACGACCATGAATTTAATTCATGAGTACATCACATGCGACATAAGCTCTATCCTTCTTAGCACGATATCATCTTCTAAGTTATGCATTATACGTTCAAGAAGATTGCAACTACCCTTGTCCATGGGAGTGCAAGCAATTTCAAATATTCGACATGCACTAAACTTTGTAAATCAAATGAATAAATGCATTTAAATTTCCCTAAAAACCAACATGCTTAATGCGTCCCTTTCATGCAAGAATACAATCAAAACCTGGGCATTAAGATTCGGAGCGTTGTCCACACGTGTACTTGGGTTGGAAGCTCCTGCGTGTGCTCCTCTTGCCTTTAGCTTCGGAGCCATTGATGTAGTAGCTTTTTGGCTCAGCGAACTTCCTCCTAGCTTCGTACGTGTTTCGAAGTCTCTTTCTACCCGGGGTTCTCTTCTTCTGCGCAGGAATGGGCGTTACAATCACGGTTTTTGAAAAACCCAAGAGGTGTGGATGAATAAGGCTTCTAGAAGCCTTGTTTAGAAGCTTCTAATTAGAAGCTTCTAAGCTTCTGTCTAGGATAGAATGACGTGGAGAGAGAAGATGAGGATGGAGAGGATGATGGGGAGGACGATGACGATGATGACAAGGATGGTGACGAGGATGATGATGGGGGAGAGGCGGCAGCCTGGGCGATAGCGGGTTGGCGACAGCGTGGCAGCATGGCGGCTTCTCATGGTGGTAGGGCAGCAGTCTCCACATGATTTCTCTCCCCCTCCTCAAGCTTAAGGGGGAGGTTCTTATAGGCCTTCAAGGGGAGGAGTAGCCACACAAGTGGTGGCTAGCATGATCCCCCCCCCCCATGCTCCTCCTCCACTTAACTCCTCTCACACTCATACTCCCTCTCCCCACCATGCATCAGCTGAGGGGGAGAGGGTTATTAATAAAAAAATTTGCACAAATTTATCCATTATCCCCCTTTTTCCCTGTGAAGGGTCTTCCCGCATGGGCTTGCGGTCTTTTGTCGCAGGGAGATTATTTTAAATTGCATTTTGCACGGGGTGTGCAGGGTCTAGGGCTGATTAATATTTCATTGCAGAAATATTACATTCTCTCCCCCTTAGAGGAATCGAGATGTCCTCATCTCGAGAAGATATGGGGGTATTGTTGGTTGAGAGTGCTTTCATCCATTCAAGTGGCATCCTCTTCGGGATAATCTTTCCATTGGATGAGGTATTCTCTCAAGGTTCTGGATCTCAAACGCCTCTCCCTAACATCTAAGATCCTATCAGGCCGTAGCTCAAGGACTCCTTGGCTAGGCATTACAACTTGTTGATCATCAAGCACATGACTAGGGTTAGGCACATACTTTTTCAATAGGCTGATATGGAATACATTATGAGCTTTTAGGTTTTCGGGGAGTTGCAGTCTATAAGCCTTAGACCCTAGGCACTTGAGAATCTTGTAGGGCCCACAATACCATGGACTTAGCTTTTTTCATTCACCCAAGGATAGGGAACTCTTCTTTGGACGTACGCGAATGAAGACCACATCTCCCTCAACGAAGGATCTATCTTGACGTTTCAAGTCCGCGTAAGCCTTTTGTCTATCCTTGGCGGCTTGGATGTCCTGTCTTATTGACTTGATTTGGTCATCCATATCTTCCAGCATCTGCTTTGAGGCTTCAACCCTCAAGGTTGGATCCGAAAAGCTCAAAGGAGTGCGACAATCGTGCCCATACAATGCTTGAAAAGGGGTCATTTGAATGCTTTGTTGGTAAGAATCATTGTAGGCAAACTCAACCAGTGGAAAATATTGAATCCACTTTTTGGGTTCGCGACAGCAGTGTGCCCTTAGCATATCCTCAATGACTTGGTTGACTCGCTCCGTTTGGCCAATGGTTTGGGGATGGTAAGCTGTACTGAAACAGAGTTGAGTCCCAATGGCCTCAAAGATATCCTTATAGAAGTGTGATGTGAAGAGAGTCACGATCACTAATTGATGGACCTAAAAACGGGCCGGCACTGGCTCATGCACTAGCCGGACCTCGTCACTACGCACAAGACAACCCCTCTGCCTCGCGGCCAGGAGCGTCTATCAAAATCTCTGCCTTCCTAAACATTGTGTTTGTAATACGTTGTAGTCCAACTAATCCTAACCCAATATTACTCCTCAGAGGGAGTCCCCTTCACATAGCCAAAAGGCTCGAATCACATACACATGGGGTTCCTCCTACGGCTGAATGCCGTCAACCCTCTGCGACTCTCCTACACCTTGGGGATTGGCCCCTCGATGCGTCGCTCAACATCTAAACATTTCGCACAAAAGTCGCTCAAGGTACCAAATAAGCGTGTCCAGGAGTGTACCATTTCTTCCTCACTTGCTTTCCCCTTTGGGACCCACGTCTACCTACAGCATGGGTACCTCACTGCCTCTCATCGTAGGTCAGGTTCCAATAAACCAGTTGCAATGCATTTCCAGGAGCTGGTCCCTGATATTTTCTAAATTCTTTTCATGCTCTATGCATTTGGTGGATGCCTAGTGCTCAAACATTTAGCAAAACAGTATCGTGCACAAGTGCAAAAACATTCTTTTAATGGTTTCCAACTACCGTTCGTGCTTCGTTGCATGGGCCTAGCACCGAGGTGATCCTCGTGCTACTAAGCTCTTAATTTTAATTATCATCCGTCCTAAATGCTATGCATAGAAATCAGCAACTTTCCCATCATCTCACACGGCACTTAGACATATTTCAACTCCTCTACCCTTCCCCGTTTAAATATTGCATCGTTGGATAGATTTATAGGGTATTTTACCATCATTTTATGTGAAAAAAACGGAAAAAGACACACTAGAACAAGAAGGTGGGGTTGAACTGAGGCAAATCCTCATGCTTCAGTCCCCACAACAATTCACAAACATTGCTCTTATTTATCCTTATTTTTCAAAACCCAAAATATATTTTTCCCCTATTTTTTAGGGATTTTCCACCCTTTTCTTGTATTTTCCCTTATTTTTTGCATTATTTAATTACTGAAAATTCAAAACAGGTTATGGGCTATGGCCCTTAATTCCTTCTTGCAGAAAAATGAAAGTTTAGTTGGTGTTCCTATTTACTTTCCCATTTTTATGCCAAAAAAACCATCATTTCCCCTTGATTTTTCATATTTTACGTGTTTTAGCATATTATTTTGAACCACAAGATGCATATTTTCCTGATTTTCTGATTATGACCAGCAAGAACTCATGGAAAACAGCAATATACACAATTTTTAGCCCACATGAACAACATTTCATCAATCAAAAGCCATAAAATCTCAAATTTCCTTTGAAATTTTTGAATTACCGCTTATTTGCGTGTTTCGGGTTCCATGTCCATGGCTGCAAATCTGAAAATCAGCAGCACTTCATGTCCAGCACAATCACAAATCACCATTTCCAGCCCGTGGAGCAATCCGATCCATGCCGGACAAGCCTCCACCATTCTTTCTTCTTCCTTCTTCTTCCCACATGAACTTGCCTTTAGAAGAGAGAGAGGGAGGAGAGAGAAAGACTGAAATCAGAGATCTTCAAAGAGAGCATCATTTGACGGGTGAGAGGCGGCGATATGGCATCCAGGAGGGAATGAGGGGCAATGATGATTGGCAGGGGTTGTTTGCAGGCTGCATGCTTGATCATCAAGCATGATGGCGCATTTTTCGGACGTGATGGCGCCTTCATCTTCCTCTTTCTCTCACCACGATTTTACATGCTTCATTTCATGTGACTTTTAATCTTGGGCTCCCAAGAGTCACTTGCCCATTTTGGCCAAATTTTGTCCACCTCTTCGCATCTTGACCGGTTTCTTGGCCATTTCCCCGTCCGGACTCGGAATCGAGCTCTGAAAAATCCTGGGCGTCCGGCTTAGCATCTCGCATTGGCCAGTAGCTCGTGTCGACCCGCACAACTGTCTGAAAAATTATGAAAAATCAACAAGTGTCGCTCGGGCGCCTTTAAAGCACTTTGACGCTTAAAATCGTCCTAGATCGAGCCGCCGCCTTTGACAGTGAATATTTTTCCCTTGATATTCATAATTTTTTGCTATTTTTAAGCACTTTCCGTCACCTAAATTCCGCTCTCATTGGCGACCACAGGATAGGGCGACTCAGCCTGTCGAATCTACGAACATATCTGCACATAAACAACCAAAGAAGCATCAAACTAATACAAAACAAATATATAATAAAACTCAGCACAATGCTCCCCCTACCCCTGGACAGAACCAAGGCATGACATCCACAAGGAATAGGCCTAGCATCATCTAATAAAAGATCCGAAGTGAGTCACTAACCAGCTGCTCCAACACAGCCAAACTAAAAAAAAACCTATCAAAGACGTTGCCCTAAGTGGTAGTCTGCACTACTTACCAACTAGAGACAACACCACTAGGAGCTCCTGCAAGGCGAGGACTCCTATAGCCTGATCAAAGAGTATTTTCTTTCAGTACATGTCTTCTTTTAGGGTTTGTATTGGATGAACATACTTAGGCATGTAAAAAGGAGGGAGCTGAGCAGAGTGACCCAAGGAGAACAGGGCATCGGTCTCAGGACCTGTCTCGGCACCCAAGAACCTACCAAGCCCTCGCAAGGCGACACTTAATCCTTTTCTACCGCTCACTTTTATTTTCGCTCCAACCGTCCTTGTTTTGTCAAATTTTTTTCGAGCAAGAAGCCACCCCTAGGAAGACAAGGTATCGGCCCCGGGTCTGACTCGTCCCCAGGAACCTACCAGGCCTTCGCAAGGCAATGAGCAACTGCCTATTCATTTCCATTTCTTTTCTTTTCTTTGATAGGGGTTAGAACCCCTTTTTATACACCTTCGTATTTATAGTCATCTTTTAGGATATTCAGGATTTCTTGGCATCATTATGATTATCTTCTGGCAGGCTTCTCTAACTGCCTCACTACTAACAAGAACTCCTAGAACGGCTGCCTAGCAGGCTAGCAGAGCAGGGCCACTAAGACTTCCTTCTAAAACAGGTCTTTCGATGCCTGACAATGTCTTTACAAGAGGCAATGACTACTCCGACCCCCCTCAAACATACTTAGCCTAAACCTGGGACTTCATGCCTTGGTTGCCGGTCCCCAACAAAAATGTGTCCCCTCGACAAGGACAAATACACATATAACAAGAAAGAAAGGTACTCGTAAAGGAGAAATATCACCTGGATTGGCCACACGAAGCTTCCATCACAGCAAAGGCTCCTCCAGGCTCCACCAACATTCACGAACACGAAACCTGTCCAGCACAACACTTAAAACAAAAACCCAATTAAACGCACCCGCACTAGACAGGGAAATGGCCCTCTTGGCCTAATGAAATCAAACACTTCACTACAAAACTGCATCGGCCCTCTTGGCCTAATGAAATAAAACAATACTATGCATAACATCCTCCTGGAAACAACTATGATAGACAGCAAAGCATACTATTCCCAGGGGAACAGAGGCTCATAGCCCTAAACTAGGTGCATTAAATTATGACCCATCCCTCCTGCGTATGTTGCAAGAGGTGTTCGCATCACATGTCGTCTAACCAGTCTGTGGGTCCAAGATAATAAAGGCAGATGAGACTCGCTTACCCTCTGCATCACCCAGATCAACCATCATCTGCCAAAGAGGGCATGTTCAAAAAGCATACCCCACAAACGACCAGGTCCTGTCTCACCATCAATAGATATATCGGGACAAGGGCCACAATTAAAGAAGAGGTCTTCTTCATTTGCAAAATTAGCCAAAGAATCGGCAAACTGATTCCAATTCCGTGGAATCAGCTGAAAAGACACTCTATCAAATTTGTCTAGCAGAGCTATGGCAGTATGATGGTACATGCAAAGGATGGGGTTTCGTACCATGTACGTCCCATTGAGTTGATTTAAAACCAACTGAGAGTCCCCTTTCACCAATAACTGGCGGATACCACCCTTCTTTGCAATATTCAAACCCATAATCAGGGCTTTGTATTCTGCCATATTATTGGTAAAATTCACCCCGAGATAAGCCGCTAACTTCATGACAATGCATCGGCGGGGGTCTCGGATGACAACTCCTACACTTCCTTTTTTGCATGGACCCCTGGACGCCCCATCAAAGTACAAGGTGTACGTCCATAAAGGGTTTACATATCCCGCCATCCGGAACTCTACTCGTAATTATGGTAATCGAAATTCAGCATATTCAACGGGTGGACTGTAGGCTCCATCCCTCCATCATCATTGAATTCAACAGGGATGCTCGTCAAAATTTGTAGGCAGTGATGGCAGAAGACCTTGATCTCCCAAATAAATGTCCCGCCTTCTTGCTCAATCACCTTGTATCCTTTGCTCCACCAAATGAGCTTTCCCTGATGATACCTCTGTTCTAAATATGGGTGTTCTAAATAAGGGATCAGACGACCCATCAACCTTTATCACGATTGCAGATGTTTGATCGATCTCGCCTAGACCTGCAAGGCAATCATAGCTTTAGAGCAATTAGAAATAATAAGGTTTAATCTTATTAAGATTAACCTTATTTTTAAATTCTATCCCCTCAAGGTCAGCTAACAAGACTGTGGATTTATTCTTTCCTATCCTAACGATCCTATAGGGCCCATCCCATTTGGGCTCTAACTTGCCTGGAAATAATTCTCGTCGTGCATCATAATACAGAACAAGCTGTCCTTTCTCGAAGGTGTATTTCTTGGCTTTGAGGTCGTGTAGCTGCTTCATTCGGCGCTTCGCCACTTCTTGGTGCAATAAGCTCTGCAGCTTAAGCTCATCTAAATGTGCCAGTGTCGTCAAGCGCTCAAAAAGTGCGTCTTCATCGCTCAAAGAATAATTGATGGCAAACCGAATAGTCGGCAGCTCAATCTCTAAAGGCAAGACACACTCCTCCCCATATACTAACTTGAACGGGGTATGGCCAGTGGCTCGTTTGAAGGTCGTATTATAAGCCCACACTGCCACGTATAACTTTTTATCCCAATCCCGTTTCTTCTCTGACACAATTTTGGACAGGATGCCCATAAGCTGCTTGTTGGTGCTTTCAACTTGCCCATTGGCTTGCGGGTTATAGGGGGTTGTCTTGTTATGCTTGATGTGCCACATCTCTGTCAAACCTTTGATCACCTTATTTAGGAAATGGGTTCCGCGGTCCGACACTAATTCTTTCGGCGGACCAAACCGGCATATTATCTGCTCTAAAAGGAAACTAGCAGTTTCTTTAGCATCATCTTTCCTTGTTGCACGTGCTTCTGACCACTTTGTGAAGTAGTCAGTTGCGACAATGATGTACCTCTTTTGCGTAGTCGATGACGAAGTAATAGGACCCACAAAGTCTATTCCCCACTTCTCAAATGGAAGTATTGCCATAATAGGGGTGAGTGGTCGTTTCCTATTCTCTCGACTATCATGTCGTTGGCAAATATCGCATCGCTTAACATATGCAAACGCATCCTGGAAGATGACAGGCCACCAATAACCTGCTCTTAAAGCCTTTTGTGATGTAAGCCGTCCAGCAAAATGGCCATCGCAAGCAGAATCATGGCACTCTTCCAAAATGAATGGCACCTCGTCAGGTATCACACACCGGCGATAGATGTCATCAACCCCTTGCCGATATAATGTACCTGCGATCAAAGCAAACTTTAATGCTTGCTGCTTAATTTTCCTTTTCTCAGCCTTAGATAATTCGGATCCCACCTCCCCCATTGATAAATAATGCGTTATTGCAGCATACCAGGAGGGAATAGATGCCGTATCTATTTTAAATAACAACTCCATATCACTACCTTCAGCCACAGATTCTTTCAGCTCCCCAAAGTCCACTAGACATTCCACGATGCCTTGCAACCTTGGTGGCTTACTCTTGATTTCATAATCAAATTCCTGCAAAGTCATCAACTACTTTTCTAGACGATCAGGCGGCTGTAGCTTATTCATCAATAGTCGAAGTCCCTCCGCCTTCGTATAAAGCACGACTTTCTCATAGAGAATGTAATGCCTGAATTTCTTGGTCCCAAAGACCATCGCTAGACACAATTTCTCCATGTAAGTATAATTGATTTCGGATACCCCTAGCTTTCGACTAGCAAAAGCAATCGGGTGGTACCACTTCTCTTCCCAAATTTGGGCTAAACAGCAGCTGATACTATACATGGTGGCTGCTGAAAATATATAAAACACCTCACCTCTTTTAGGTGCTTTTAAAACGGGTGCTCTTGCTAGCTCTTGTTTCACATCCTCGAATGCTACCTTACAAGGGTCACCCCATACAAACGAACAGCTAAAGGATAATAAATTTGTAAGCGGCAACGTTCTTTCTGCTAAGGCATTGATGAATCTACGGTAGTAACCAACCGAAGACAGAAAGCTATGAACCTCTTTCGGAGTGCGTGGTGGACCCATGGCAACTATAACTTTGACCTTCTCGGGGTCTGTCGCAATTCCTACCAAACTGACCACATGACCCAGCAATAGCCCATAAGGTACTCCAAAAACACACTTCCGTGGGTTTAGGGCGATGCAAAATTGTCTACAGCGCTCAAAGCATTTTCTTAGAATGATCAACTGCATTTCTCTCACGGTGGCAGCCCCTAAGTCATCAATAAACACCTTCAACTCTTCAGGGGATATGTCACCGAATGTCTTATCTGCTGTTCGTTGCCACAAACCAGGCGCATTGCATAAACCAAAGGCCATCACATGGTACGCAAAAGTACCAAATACAGTGATGAAAGTTGTTTTCAACTTGTCCTCTTCTGCAATTGCCATTTGGTTGTATCCTGCAAAGCAATTCATAAACGAATATATCTCCCTACCCGCTAATTGATCCAAAATTTGGTCAATAAATGGCAACGGGTAGTAGTCCTTAACTGTCTGCTTATTCAACTCCCTAAAGTCTACACATAAACGGATTTGATTATTCTTCTTCTTTCTAATCACAACTGGCGAACACCATTCCGTGTGTTGCACAGGAAAAATCAAACCCACTTTTCGAAGCTTTTGTAACTCTTCAAACAGGCCGTCCCTCAATTCGAAAGGCATACGCCTTACTTTCTGCCGTACAGGACGACTGCCCTCCTTCAACGGAATTGTATGAACAGCAAGACTAGGAGGGATGCCTCTCAACTCATCATAACTCCAGGCAAAGATATCACGGAATTCCTGGATCAAGGCCACATAGTCCTCCCTTTCTGCTGTACTGAGCATAGAACCTAATTTGATTGGCCGCGAATCATCAAGTGTACCAAGGTCTAGCTCGATAACATCTGCATCTCTTATACGATCTTGGCCCTCTATCGGCTCATTCAAAGTGATCTGATAGATGTCTTCCGTGGTGGATCCCTCTTTAGACTCATCACTCGATGATGTCTCACTGCCAGATAAATCTTCTAATGTCTCCAATTCTGTAGAAGATAGAGGAGCTCTCTCACTCTGCGGGGACTCAGAATAAGCATCAACTACCACACGCTGGGCACCTCTACTGAATACTAGCCGACCGACGGGTATATCCACTTGGCAGTCCGCTTGCAAGATCCAAGGTCGTCCGAGTAATACTTGGTAACTTGGCCGGCCTGCAAAACGAATCACCCTAAAGTCCAACAGGCATTCTACATTTGCAACAGTAACATGGACCTTAGTAATGCAGCCTTCTGGCTGTCTCAAACTATCATCTGCCATTCTGAGAATTGTGGAGGTATCTCTGGATCGCAAGACCCAACCTTTCCATCAGTTTAGAACTCATAATGTTAACCGATGATCCCGTGTCGACAATGGCATAATCTACTAATATCCCATTGACATAGGCTGCAACCCTTGGGCAATGCTTCTCGGCATGCTCGAACCAGTCATCACCAACTCGCGCAATACCCAAAGGTTCTACGATATACCGGGTACGTAGGATCTTTCTAAATTCCTTGCGTACTCCTGGGGAAAGCTTAATAAGCTGTAAGAGATTCACATCCGGCTTGACTTCGCAAAGAGAGCTCGCCAAATCGAATTCATGATAGTTCGATAGAGCTCGCTTTTCACGCCAAACCATCCGCTCTTTAGGTCGCTGAACTGGCTTTATTGCCTCTTTCTTAACTTTCACCTTCTTCTTTGGTGGTTCCTTATCAGCTTTACTTTCTACGGGCTTCAAAGGTCCCCCTTCCATGGAAGGTTCCAAAACTTGCGTTCCTTTGTCGCCTTGTTTAGGGTTTCCGTCGGCAGGCTTATCCTTGTCGGCTTCTCTACCCTTTTGACCTCTTGTAAGTACGGCTCGCAAATTAGAGGTTTTCGCATCATTAACGCGTACAGCCTCAATCAAACTAACCCCACTACCACTTGGTAGCTCCTCCACTGTTGTCTTTGGTCGTTGAAGTATTTGTTTAGGCCCGTCCTCTCACTGGGAATCATTTCCTTGGGCACGATGATTAACAGGCCCTGGTTGCTGACTTCCTCGCTGGAGGGAACTGATCTTACTCCAGCAAGTAGCTGCTAAATGGCCGGATTTTCCACAGATGTCGCACTTAACATTTGGGCAATTTCTTGGATAGTGCTGCCCACCACACCATTTGCAACTAAACCTCGACGGTGCACCCTCCTCTGGGTATCTACTTCCTATCAAATTTTGTTGTTTTTTAAGGAACTTGACATCAACGGCTATTTGCCGATACTGCTCCGTAATCATGTCGGTATAATGCTTCATCATGTCCTTAACCTCGCCAAGAACATTGGAAGAACTCGACTCATAGCCTTGGTCATTACCATGTCGTTCCATCGGCCTAACAATTCGATTAGGCACTGGTTGTTGAGCCACAGGCATGGAGTTAGAATTGACCACCTGGCTTCCACCATTTGGAATCATTTGACTGCCCGTAGGCATCGACATGCTAGGGGGAGCTGGTAATAAAGGCACATTCTGCATCATGTTCCCTCTCCCATTAGGGTTAGCCATCGCCATCCCTTGACCACTACTGCCATTGGCCATTGCCACATTATTTCCCAATACCAAACCCATGTTTGAATTGCCTCGAGAAGCATAGGTTGCTTGTAGTCGGGATTCCACCTCTTGTGCTCGTGTAATGGCAGTATCTATATCCCCCAAAGGGACACTACTCAACTGCAATTGGATATTAAAGTCCAAACCATGTAGGAAATATTGCAATTGGGCAGCTGTGGGGATAGGAATAGAGGTGTCCAACTTACGGAAAACCTCTTTTATCTTCTTCGCATAAGCACGAATATCCTCGTGTGGTTCTTGGCGGGTCAGTTGAGTACACACAACCAATATTGTCCACCCCTTTCAGGGGCAAACTCCCTTCGAAAAGCTCCATAAAATGCATCAATGTTCAATATGGTTCCGGCTTCTAAACCATGATACCATATAGCGGCTCTTCCTTTGAGAGTCATATTGAAGAACATCATTAAATGTCCTTCTTCTTGGATGCGACAGTTAAACATTAGCTTTTGAAACTCCCTAATGTGGAGTTCCGCATCTTCCTCAACTAGCCCATTAAAAATGGGTAGTGGGTACCCTAGAGCCGGCAAATCCGTTGTTCCTGCTGGAATTGCAATAGGCTGCGCCATGATGAGGATTGGATTTGCACTAGGAATAAGGGACGGTGGGGTTACACCTCCCGCACTTGATGTGGACTGGCTTATAGAAGGAAGGGGAGCACTAGAGCTTCCACCTTCTCCTAACTTACTGCTTGTGGTACCAAGACCACTAGATCCACTCCCTCGTAAGGGTTCAGCACCGCTACGCTTAGGGGAATATCTCCTAAAAATTTCAGCACGTCGCCTAGCTCTTTCGTCTCTTTCTTGCTTTTGGATTTCTGCTAGATGATGCTTATCAATAAATAACGGATCAATCTCAGTATCCTTTGGCATAAACTGCTAGTTGGTCCCTAAACAACCAGGATTCGAGAACCGCCACTTTTAAGCGGCTCCCGGCAGACGCACCACTGATGGACCTAAAAACGGGTCGGCACTGGCTCATGCACTAGCCGGACCTCGTCACTACGCACAAGACAACCCCTCGGCCTCGCGGCCAGGAGCGTCTATCAAAATCTCTACCTTCCTAAACATTGCGTTTGTAATACGTTGTAGTCCAACTGATCCTAACCCAATATTACTCCTCAGAGGGAGTCCCCTTCACATAGCCAAAAGGCTCGAATCACATACACATGGGGTTCCTCCTACGGCTGAATGCCGTCAACCCTCTGCGACTCTCCTACACCTTGGGGATTGGCCCCTCGATGCATCACTCAACATCTAAACATTTCGCACAAAAGTCGCTCAAGGTACCAAATAAGCGTGTCCAGGAGTGTACCATTTCTTCCTCACTTGCTTTCCCCTTTGGGACCCGCGTCTACCTACAGCATGGGTACCTCACTGCCTCTCATCGTAGGTCAGGTTCCAATAAACCAATTGCAATGCATTTCCAGGAGCTGGTCCCTGATATTTTCTAAATTCTTTTCATGCTCTATGCATTTGGTGGATGCCTAGTGCTCAAACATTTAGCAAAACAGTATCATACACAAGTGCAAAAACATTCTTTTAATGGTTTCCAACTACCGTTCGTGCTTCAGTGCATGGGCCTAGCACCGAGGTGATCCTCGTGCTACTAAGCTCTTAATTTTAATTATCATCCGTCGTAAATGCTATGCATAGAAATCAACAACTTTCCCATCATCTCACACGGCACTTAGACATATTTCAACTCCTCTACCCTTCCCCGTTTAAATATTGCATCGTTGGATAGATTTATAGGGTATTTTACCATCATTTTATGTGAAAAAACGGAAAAAGACACACTAGAACAAGAAGGTGGGGTTGAACTGAGGTAAATCCTCATGCTTCAGTCCCCACAACAATTCACAAACATTGCTCTTATTTATCCTTATTTTTCAAAACCCAAAATATATTTTTTCCCTATTTTTTAGGATTTTTCCACCCTTTTCTTGTATTTTCCCTTATTTTTTGCATTATTTAATTACTAAAAATTCAAAACAGGTTATGGGCTGTGGCCCTTAATTCCTTCTTGCAGAAAAATGAAAGTTTAGTTGGTGTTCCTATTTACTTTCCCATTTTTATGCCAAAAAAACCATCATTTCCCCTTGATTTTTCATATTTTACGTGTTTTAGCATATTATTTTGAACCACAAGATGCATATTTTCCTGATTTTCCGATTATGACCAGCAAGAACTCATGGAAAACAGCAATATACACAATTTTTAGCCCACATGAACAACATTTCATCAATCAAAAGCCATAAAATCTCAAATTTCCTTTGAAATTTTTGAATTACCACTTATTTGCGTGTTTCGGGTTCCATGTCCATGGCTGCAAATCTGAAAATCAGCAGCACTTCATGTCCAGCACAATCACAAATCACCATTTCCAGCCCGTGGAGCAATCCGATCCATGCCGGACAAGCCTCCACCATTCTTTCTTCTTCCTTCTTCTTCCCACATGAACTTGCCTTTAGAAGAGAGAGAGGGAGGAGAGAGAAAGACTGAAATCAGAGATCTTCAGAGAGAGCATCATTTGACGGGCGAGAGGCGGCGATATGATTGGCATCCAGGAGGGAATGAGGGGCAATGATGATTGGCAGGGGTTGTTTGCAGGCTGCATGCTTGATCATCAAGCATGATGGCGCATTTTTCGGACGTGATGGCGCCTTCATCTTCCTCTTTCTCTCACCACGATTTTTCATGCTTCATTTCATGTGACTTTTAATCTTGGGCTCCCAAGAGTCATTTGCCCATTTTGGCCAAATTTTCTCCACCTCTTCGCATCTTGACCGGTTTCTTGGCCATTTCCCCGTCCGGACTCGGAATCGAGCTCTGAAAAATCCTGGGCGTCCGGCTTAGCATCCCGCATTGGCCAGTAGCTCGTGTCAATCCGCACGACTGTCTGAAAAATTATGAAAAATCAACAAGTGTCGCTCGGGCGCCTTTAAAGCACTTTGACGCTTAAAATCGTCCTAGATCGAGCCGCCGCCTTTGACAGTGAATATTTTTCCCTTGATATTCATAATTTTTTGCTATTTTTAAGCACTTTCCGTCACCTAAATTCCGCTCTCACTAATGATTCTTCTAGGTAACCCATGCAGTTTGAATATTTCCTTGATGAATAACCTTGCGATGTCTGAGGCTTTATAGTTTGTCTTAACAAGGATGAGATGTGCAACCTTGGTGAGCATATCTACCACAACCATAATGGAGTTGTATCCTCCCTGAACTTGGGGCAGGCCAACAACAAAGTCCATACTAATGAATTCCCATTTCATTTGGGGAATGTCAAGCGGTTGCAACTTCCCTGGCATTTTGACGTGTTCGACCTTAATGCATTGACAAGACAAACATTCCGTAACATATTTGAGAATGTCACCTTTAAGCCTATCCCAATAATAGCTCTTTCTAACCGCATTGAGGGTCTTGGCATAGCCTGGATGTCTTGAGAAAGGAGAGTCATGAGCTTCCCAAAGTATCTTCTGCTTGAGTGATTGGCTTGCTGGTATACATAATCTCGTTCTATAGTAGACAAGTCCCCTGTTGATAAAGAATTCTTGATACTTTGCTTGTAACTTCGGGTCTTGATCCTTGATGGGGATCTCCCTTAGCAATTTCTGATAGGCTGGGTCATGGCAAGCCTCTTCTTTAGCTAGCTCAAGAATTGGGTTGTTTGGCATGGATACCTTTGTGGCTAGAGATCTGGCTGTTGATGGATCTTGCAAAATCAGAGAATTCAAAAATGCATTGCGATTGAGTGCATCAGCAACTACATTCTCCTTTCTAGGCCGGTATTCGATTTCAAAGTCATATTCCTCTAATACTTCAATCCATTGGTGTTACCTCATATTGAGCTCATTCTAGGTTAAAATCCATTTAAGACTCTTGTGGTCCGTTACTAAGGTAAATTTGTTACCCAGCAAGTAGTGTCTCCAAAGTTTGAGAGCATGGATGACAGCTAATAGCTCCAGATCGTGGGTAGCATAGTTCCTTTCATCATGGCTCTTCAGTTTCCTTGAAGAGTATGCTACAGGATGACCTTCTTGCATAAGCACACATCCTAAGGCAAGTGTGCTAGCATCAGTTATCACCTCAAAATCCTTAATAAGGTCTAGAAGTTTCAGGATGGGTGCTGATACCAAGCTTTGCTTTAGTTTGTCAAAGCTGGATTGTTCAACAGGTGACCATACAATTGATACTTGCTTCTTCAGTAGATTCGTCAGAGGAGCTGCAATCAAGGCATAGCTTTTGATAAAGACCCTGTACCATCCTGTCAATCCAAGAAAACTACGTATTTCTTTGACAGTTGTTGGTGTTGGCCACTCCAGAATGTCTCTGACCTTGGCTGGATCTACTGAAATTCCTTTCGCAGATACAATGAACCCCAGATATTCAATCTGTCGCTTGAAAAATGCACACTTCTTCTTGGCATAAATCTTGTGTGCCCTCATTGTTTCGAGAACAATGCAAAGTTGGGGTTCATGATCTTCTTCATGTTTGGAGTAGACTAGGGTATCGTCAAAGAAGACGAGTACAAAGTCATCAAGATAGGGCCTAAAGATATCCTACATTAGCCTGTTGAAGGTAGCAGGAGCATTTGTCAGCCCGAATGACATGACTAGGAATTCAAAGTGTTCATACCTTGTGCTGAATGCCGTCTTCGGGATATCTTCTTCCTTGATCCTTATCTGATAATATCCAAACTTGAGATCAATCTTAGAGAAGATCTTCGCACCTTGAAGACGGTCAAGAAGTTCATCTATTCTTGGAATGGGGTATTTGTTCTTAATGGTTGATTGATTCAACCCTCTGTAGTCAATGCATAATTGAAGCGTTCCATCTTTCTTTTTTTGGAACAGCATTGGAGTTCCCCATGGTGGACTGCTAGGACGGATGTAACCTTGGTCTAGCAGTTGCTTGAGTTTCTCCTTTAGCTCAATTGCTTCTGGGATGGACATCCTATATGGTCTCTTTGCGATTGGTGCAGCTCTTGGCACTAGCTTGATTTCATGATCGACTTCCCTTTGAGGAGGAAGTTTAGTCAGCTCTTCAAGAAATACGTCAGCGTATTCCTTTAACCATGAAGGTTCTTCCCTAGACTCCTGATCCTGATCTAGCTTATTTAGCTTAATCAAGTAGATAGGTAGGCCCTTTCTAACTCCTTTTATTATCCGTGTTGCTTTGGCTAGTTGAATTTTTGGCTTCCCAGCCTCTCCTTGAGTTGTAACTAGTTCCCCTTCAGAATTTCGAAAGGAGACTTGGCCCTTTTCATAGTGAATGTGGGCGTCATTGGGTATTAGCCAATCCATTCCGAGCAAACACTCGTGGACACCTAGGTTCATTACCCTGAATCTGACGAAAGTCGACTTTCCACCCAGTAGGAATCTCACCTTAGCAGTTTGCCTGGTACAAGTGACCTCACGACCATTTGCTAATTCCACAAGTAAGGTAGATACATCTTTTGTGGCTATTCCTAATCTTTTTGCACAGACTGGTGAAATGAAGGAATGTGTACTGCCACAATCAATCAAGTTTTTGAATCTTTTACCTTGATAATCTGATGGAGTTTGAATCACCAAGAATTGGTGATTCGGGCCTTTTTTGTGAAGAGCGGCATGAACTGTTGCCCTCTCAAAGTTAGCTTCCATGGTTGGGTCTTCTTCATCACACAGCTCCTTGTTGGCAACATTGGCGGTTCTCCCTCCGGCCCTGGCGGTGGCTCCTTGTCTGTGGATGGCTCCTTGGAATGGCCCTTGACATTGTCCTCTACTAAGCTTGGGACATTGCCTTTTAAAGTGACCGAGCTCGTTGCAATGGAAGCAACGAAGATTGCGGCCATTACCTTGGGTAGGAACGAAGTTGTTAGCAGCGTTCGCCCTAGCTTTCTTTCTTTGTTCTTGGTTTTGGCCCTACGCTCTCTTGGTCTGAGACCTATACACTCCCTTGTTCTGATCCCTATAAGACCAAGTCATGTTATTTCTTGGCTTGGTCTGCACCTTGTGTATTATGAGCATAGCTCGGATGAGCGCATCCTGTAGATATGTTGGGCGCATTGATTCCAGGCAGGTGTTTATGGGTGGGTTTAATCTAGCACAAAACTTTGACACCTGTTGTGTCATATCCATTTGTGGCACGTACTTTAAAAGAGAGACGAACTTCGAATAGTAAGCATCAAGGGATAGACCAAGCTGCTTCAGTTCATAGAACTCGTTCATCTTCTGTGTGTGGTATGTCGAAATGAGTGGGATCTAGGACATGGCAGTGAGCTATGGTGGATGGAAGAAGAAGAATGAACTCATGATGATAGAGACAAAGACACTGTTTGTTATACAAGTGAATTAGGTTCCAAGATTAAGACTTGGACTCATAAACACAATCTTGTGTATGACTAACAATGACAATACACTTAACTAAAAGTACAAAGCATCATGACATTGTATTCATTCTACATCAAAAGTGGTAGTCAAGTACAATGCTTTATAGTTGTTGGATGGGTAGCAATCTTCCCTTTCTGTGTATATGGGATTACTGTAGCCTGCATGTCCTAAGCCTAGACTGCCTCATACAAAGAGGCTACATTAGGTGTGATTGCAAATATCTCAACACCCCTCCTCAATCACAACCAGAAAGTACAAAGTGTGTAGAGGCTTTAGTGAAAGTAACACCTGCAAAGTGTGGGCACACCATAAACATGGCAAAACACCAGAGGCTGTCGCAGAAAAGGCTAAGTGTGGATACCACAAACATGATGGTCATCTAGAGGCTGCAGCAGGGGCCTTACATAGGCTGTAGTACAAGGGTACATGAGGAGTTTTACAAGCTTATGATAAAGACATTTGGGCTAGACATTACAAGGCTAAAGAAGTCAGTAAAAAATTGGATCAAGGACTGGTAGGCCCTTCCAGTTTTTAGCATTACTTTTGACATTGATATTCAATTCATTGTAGGTCTTCTTGTCGGAGTAGTCCAGCTTGCTCTTTTTGATCATGTACTTGCTGTTCACTTTGCTTGCATTAGTCATCTGGTTCTTGTCTTTACGGTCTTCAAATGGATGCACTGATGGCATTTGGATATAGGCAGCTCCATGTCTTCCTGTAGGAAGAGTAGCATCTTCTACATAGTACAAGTGTGTAATAAGAGTAGTTGTGTCACCCTTGATAGCATGTGTCCATATGAAAAACTTCATTTTGGTCATTGAGTATTAGCTTCAAATCAGAGATAAATCAATAGTGAGTTAATTCTTGAATGTGTTTAAGAGCAAAAGTGCCAAGAAGCACTAAATTAGTATCAAGAGATACTATGGTTTGAAGATGATGATTCTTAATGCTTGTTGTTGCTTTGCTTGATGAACCAGTTGCTTGAGTCCCCTCCTTGGCTGGTGTGATGGACAAATCTTGCAAGTAAAACACTTGAATCCTTGCTTGAAACTTAGTTGGGAGCTCTGTTCAGAGTGGCAAAATTTCAATGGAGTGAGAGATTGAAGAATTTTATGAGCTTGAGCCCAAAAGCTATGGCTACCCTTTAGGGTTTGCAGTGGCGATCGGTTTTTTTTGCTGATTATAGTAGCTATAGTGAAGTATTTGCCATGAGATTTAGTGAGGGAGAAGCTTACATAACAAGCTTCAAATGCCCTATGGCAGCAGAGCAGACTGAATCGTGGCGCGTGTGATTGGCGGAAGATGTACGACCGGGATAGGGCACACATTTGGTAGCGAGCTCAAATTCACACAATGTTGGCTTGAGTGATCAGGAATGTTTAACTATGATGTATCAGGGAGCTTCGCCAGGAGTAGAGGAATGTTTCTCCAAAAGGAATCGTGAGCTAAAACGGCTTGTAGTGAGAGATCCAGGGGCTCAACCAGAGCTATGTGCTGTTTGGCTATGGCTGCCACAAGCTTGGCTGAAGATGAAGTTGAGAAAAGAAGTCATACACTAATCCTGAGCTGGATGTGAGCTGGGCAGAGATTGAGAGGAACCAAGAGAGGTTGGATAAGTATTGCCATGCTCAACTGGGCTCTGATACCATGTCGAAATGAGTGGGATCTAGGACATGGCAGTGAGCTATGGTGGATGGAAGAAGAAGAATGAACTCATGATGATAGAGACAAAGACACTGTTTGTTACACAAGTGAATTAGGTTCCAAGATTAAGACTTGGACTCATAAGCACAATATTGTGTATGACTGACAATGACAAGACACTTAACTGAAAGTACAAAGCATCATGACATTGTATTCATTCTACATCAAAAGTGGTAGTCAAGTACAATGATTTATAGTTGTTGGATGGGTAGCAATCTTCCCTCTCTGTGTATATGGGATTATTGCAGCCTGCATATCCTAAGCCCAGACTCCCTCATACAAAGAGGCTACATTAGGTGTGATTGCAAATATCTCAACACGGTAGGCAGGTGGTAGATATCTCCCTCGCACAGCTCTTTTAAGCTTCTCCTAAGTAACTGACCCTTTCAAGATCCCTTAGTCTCTGCACCATTGCTTCCAAAGTCTTGCTTCACCGGTTTCAAGCTTCTCCCAAGTAACTGACCCTTTCAAGATCCCTTGGTCTCTGCACCATTGCTTCCAAAGTCTTGCTTCACCGGAAGCTTCAATTTGGCGAGCATAGCTTGGTTAGTGAGTGCAGTACCTGCTGCACTGAAATAATCCTGCATGGATTCGATCCAGACTTCGCCATCAGTTTGGACGGCCCGTCCCTTGCCATCGAATTCAGGTGGCTTGATTTGTTTGAGAAGAAATTTCTTCTCTTGAATTACAGTCATACTTGGTGTAGGGGTCGGACTAGGAATCTGCACTTGAGGTTGTGCCTAGGCAATAAGATTCTTTACGTTAAAAACTTGCTAGATGTTTCTCTCATTACATTACATGCCCAGTTTAGCTTTTAGCCAAGTGACCTAATCACGTAACTTCTTTACCAACACTTACAGCCATGACAGGTAGTGATAAAAAAGTATATTTCATTCATATGGGCATAGCCCTTTCGAGTACATTTATTTAGGAGGGTAGAACAAGCTGATACATTAATTTGGGAAGAATAAGATTGTGTTACATTCAGCTACGGGAACTGAGTAATAATATGGATTGGGGTCATGGATTTTCAGGAATCGATAGGTCATAGGAAGCTTGGGGTATCCTTTCCTTTGATACCCATTCTTCGCATAACATCCCAACACCTTAATTCTTTTGGCAGGGATTATTCGAGTCACTTCCTCGTACACATACTTGTTCTGCTTAACCTTTCGACCGCCGACATGTAGGGTTGTGTTTGTGTGAGCCTCAACAAAGATGAACAACTTCATGATCTTTAAGTCCTCCATCCACTTGATTCTCTTCAAGTTGGTCCGAAGGTACACAAGTCGGTGGGCAGCTATTTAATAAATTTCGGAATCACCCGTCCATCTCCATTCCATGTACAAGGGTGAAGGATTGTAGATGTGGTCTAGGATATTCATCATAGCCTTCGTTGATAATCCGAAGGATGTATTGCAGTCATAAACATAACTTGGAACACCAAGAATTTGTTCCATGCTTTGCGACTCTGCATGCTAGCATTGAGATGTAAGTAAGGAAATGTTCTTAACAGCAACATTTGCTCTACTTCTCCTCATTAAGTTTCCTTGTAAATATTAGATCCTCATTGGTTCGCTCTGATACCAACTGTAACGTGTCCCCCTTTTCTTCTTGCAGGACATGTCGTAGCAGTCCATCGGGAAGAGAGTCCAAAAAGCGCCGCCCGGCACTCCCATGGAATGTCACAGGGTTTGCGATCTAGGTCTTCCCGATTCTGCCATGAAGCAGAAGCATTCCGACCGTTCCCACTTAAGACCGACCTAAATCAGGGTTTTTCTAATGGTCAAGTTCCTAGAAGGTAGCTAGCGTCGAGCTACTTTATGCAGAAACATCAGGGTCGAAGCGGATTTATACTGCACTTGGTTCAAGGAGAATGGGAAATGAGAGGGATGTGAAGCTCGATCTCTCTACCCGTAAGGCATAGTCCCATTCCGTTCCCCTAAAACAGTATAAATCGGACTCTAGCTTTCTAGATTCTAGGTCAACGATACCTTGCTGTCAATTCCTTTGAGAAAAGTTCCCAACCAACCGGGACCACCCTTCCATAGGACGGACCCATGGTCACATCCATCGCACTTTCCTCAGTTTGTTTTAGTTGTCTAATTACCTACCACATTTAGTTTGACAAGCAAGAACAGCTTTCTTAATTAGCCAATTAATCACCGGTTCCTTCATGTAACTTAAGCACTAACATAGAAAAACAATGTCAAGCAAGTTCCTTTTTAACATTTGATCTTTATTTATCAATCTTTGGAATATATCATATAATCCAGCCCGAAGGCTATTCCATAATCCGCCCGAAGGCTAATCCATAATCCGCTCGAAGGCAATTCCATAATCCACCCGAAGGCTATTCCATAATCTGGCCAAAGGCAATTCCATAATCCACCCGAAGGCTATTCCAGCAATCCTCAAGGATTGCTATTCCAAGTTTCTACAAGTTGACTAGTATGCGGGCCTCGAGATCCAATCTCGCGTCACGTCGACCTCTTGTGTAGGACCTGAAGGCAAAGGATTTACGGCCAGAGCCACCCCTAGCACCCAAGCGTCCTCTTGCTCCAAGTAGCACCCACGGAGAGACCTCTCCCAGCAAGTTTGGTCCACGTACCTGGCATGGCTAACAACCCCCTTGGATAGGGTCAGGCAGACAGTCGAGGGTAACTGATGTTTCCTCTCCCTTCAGGCTTTCAACATGAAGCTTTAGTTATTTTCCAGCATTGATTCCTTGAGCAAAGAAGAACAAACAGTGCTCCTAAGTATACAATCACAATCATTCCAGTGGTCATTCGTATGGCCAATTGCTAAGGTGTGAATCCTTCTCTCCGAATACATCGAGCATTCGATCCGGGATCAATTGTGACTTGCCAAGATCCCCAAGGGTTTCATAAGCTGAGTTGCCTGTTTATCCTCTTTCCTTGGGTTAGGGTTTATACCCTGTTGACCCAAATTATCAATACCTTAGGTTTCCTTATATTAAGGTCAATAAATCCTGGACAACCCCGTTGTCCTCAATTGATTGGTCAATTGCTTGCTAGGCAATTCATAATTTCCCTAAGTTGGCAAATCAGCTTCAAGGAAGGGTGATGTAGCAGGATGACTACTCATCCTCTTGCAAATTAGACTTGTACTAAGAACTCGCCAACCTTGTTCTAAGGAGTGGCAAATCTATTTTGTGATTTAAACACAAAACCCTGCGATATTGCAACTTGTTGCATAGGTGTCGCACCTAACTTGTGGGATTATTTCTCCCATCACATGGTATTCCTTGGTCAAGAATACCTTTGGTCAAGATGTAGGGTTTGGGAGTCCTCTTGATCCAATCCAACCCTAACCCTACTAGACCGATAACGCTTTGGCCCTAGGGTTCCTAATTTCCTTGCAAAAGTCTAGCATTTGGTCAATTTATCCCTAGGGTGTGAACCCTGGATCATTCTTTCACGGCGATTAGCTAACCCTAACATTCCGCGAATGTGGGTAGGATCTTTGGGATCAAAAATACTAGGTCGGCAACCCAAGTGCGATACTAGGCAAAATTTTAATGTAATTTAACCCTACCTAGCACTTTGAGGTGATCATCATAAGCAATCTAATTGTACCTTTACGATTCACATGCAAGCTATTCAATTATACACGAATTACTTAGTTTGATCAACCCGCGATTTGAGATGATCTTTCTATTAAAGATTCAAATATATTCTTCTAAATTTGCAAGTACTTTTCCCTAAAAGATGCAAGGAACTGCGAGACGTATGCGATTTCAAAACTATAAACCTTTTCCTTCTATGCAGCTAAAATATTTACAAAGATCTTTTCTTTTCCTTGCCCTAAACTATAATGTTGCAACGAAATCAAAGATTTAAATACTTTTGATGAAGATGCATTCAAACTTTGATAAAGAACTCCATGCACGAGTGAATACCATGAGTCCATCATTGATTTAATCCTTCCCTTTTTCACCTAACCCGTCTTAAAATGTAACCAATTTCGCATGCAATTTGCAAAGTTCGTAATTCATTTCCATGCATTGCAGCTATTTGGACAACATTCAATGGGGGCATCTAAGACTATCGCATATACGAACCATGACCATGAATTAAATTCATGAGTGCATCATGCGACATAAGCTCTATCCTTCTTAACACGATATCATCTTCTAAGTTATGCATTATACGTTCAAGAAGATTGCAATTACCCTTGTCCACGATAGTGCGAGCAATTTCAAATATTTGACATGCACTAAACTTTGTAAATCGAATGAATAAATGCATTTAAATTTCCCTAAAAACCAACATGCTTAATGCGTCCCTTTCATGCGAGAATACAATCGGAACCTGGGCATTAAGATTTGGAGCGTTGTCCACACGTGTACTCGGGTTGGAAGCTCCCGTGTGTGCTCCTCTCGCCTTTAGCTTCGGAGCCATTGAGGCAGTAGCTTTTTGGCTCAGTGAACTTCCCCTCGGCTTCGTACACATTCCGAAGTCTCTTTCTGCCCGGGGTTCTCTTCTTCTGTGTAGGAATGGGCCTTACAGTCGCGGTTTTTGAAAAACCCAAGAGGTGTGGATGAATAAGGCTTATGGAAGCCTTGTTTAGAAGCTTCTAAGCTTCTGTCCATGTCAGAATGACATGGAGAGAGAAGATGAGGATGGAGAGGATGATGGAGAGGACGATGATGATGATGATGAGGATGGTGATGAGGATGATGATGGGGGGAGAGGTGGCAGCCTTGGTGGCAGCGGGCTGGCGATGATGTGGCAGCGTGGCGGCTTCTCACGGTGGCAGGGTGGCAGTCTTCACACGATTTCTCTCCCCCTACTCAAGCTTAAGGGGGAGGTTCTTATAGGCCTTCAAAGGGGGGATTAGCCACACAAGTGGCAGCTAGCATGATCCCCTCCCCATGCTCCTCCTCCACTTAACTTCTCTCACACTCATACTCCCTCTCCCCGCCATGCATCGGCTGAGGGGGAAGGGGTTATTAATAAAAAAATTTGCACAAATTTATCCATTATCCCCCTTTTTCCCCATGAAGGGTGTTCCCGCGTGGGCTTGCAGTCTTCAAGCCACGACTCTTGTGCACCATGCGGGCTAGAGTTCGTTGATGCATGCGAAATAAGCACTTAGCCAAGGGTCTTTGTTGCAGGGAGATTATTTTAAACTACTTTTTGCACAAATTTATCCATTATCCCCCTTTTTCCCCATGAAGGGTGTTCCCGCGTGGGCTTGCAGTCTTCAAGCCACGACTCTTGTGCACCATGCGGGCTAGAGTTCGTTGATGCACGTGAAATAAGCACTTAGCCAAGGGTCTTTGTCGCAGGGAGATTATTTTAAACTACTTTTTGCGCGGGGTGTGCAGGGTCTAGGGCCGATTAATATTTCATTGTGGAAATATTACAAAACCAACATGCTTAATGCATCCCTTTCATGCGAGAATACAATCGGAACCTGGGCGTTAAGTTTCAGGGTGTTGTCCACTCGCGTACTCGGGGTGGAAACTCCTGGGTCTGCGCCTTGCAACTTTTGCTTAGGAGCCATTGATGACGTAGATCCTCGACTCAGCAAACTCCTCCCTGCCCTTTATCCGATTTTTGAAGTTGCTTTCCGTTTGGGATCTCCCTTGCGGCACGAGAGTTTGGGCCTTAGGGAACACAGATTTAAAAACCCGAGAGGCATGGTGAGAACAAGGTGTCAAGATTGTGGGAGAGAAGGAAGGAGTCTCACTTGTAGCTTTCTTGCTTGCACAATGGGGGAATACACACAAGGGTGGAGGCTGAAAACAGTTTTCCTCTTCTTAGTTGTGTAAGCCAAAAGAACTCTAATACAAAGAAATAGAAGAACCCTATATATGGGTCTCAAACCAAACTTAACTAACTAAGGTGGCATACTAACTGAGCCACGAACTAGAGTAGATAAGGATAGCTGTCATCTAGCTATTATTCATGGGCGGTGTACCAACCGCATCTACAACTGACAAGTCGGTGACATAAATGCACAACGGTCACCCTGGCATATCACGAGTGGAGCTTGATATCTCAACACTCCCCCTCGAGCTCAATCCCAATTCCTGCACACCAAGCAGGTCTCTGAACTTGCGCAGCTTCTCTGCGCCCAATGCCTTCGTAAATATGTCAGCTACCTAATCCTCTGTGCTGACATAAACTAGATCAATAAGACCTAGTAAAACCCTCTCTCACACATAGTGATAATGCACCTCAATGTGCTTTGTTCTAGCATGATAGACTGGGTTATTTGCCAAGTGTATACTGCTCATGTTGTCACAATAAATGACAATTGGCCCATCTATAGGCTGATGCATATCATAAAGTAGCTTATGCAACCAAGCTACCTCACATGCAGCCATTGCTGCACCCCTGTACTCAGCCTCTGTGCTCGACAAGGCAACTATAGGCTGTTTCTTGCTGCTCCAAGTGACTGCAGCACTCCCAAAAGAGAACACATACCCACTGGTAGATCGTCTATCAGAAATACTACCAGCCCAATCAGCATCAGTGTATCCATGCAACTGTATCTGAACCCCAGTCTCATAAAATAGTCCATACTGCAATGTGGACTTCACATACCTGAGTATGCGTCTAACCGCATCCAAATGCGGTTTCCTTGGAGCCTGCATAAACTGACTTAACAATCCAACAGCATAGCTCAAATCTGGCCTGGTAATAGTCATATAAATCAAGCTTCCTACTATGCGTCTATACACAGTAGGGTCTTCCAGAAGCTCACATGCATCTGCGCTCAGCTTCACATTCTGCTCCAAAGGAACTGAAATAGGCTTACAGCCTGTCATACCATATTTGGACAGCATGTCCAATCCATACTGCCTCTGCAAGAGCTGTATCCCACTTGGTGATCTAATCACCTCAATGCCCAAGAAATAACACAGCTCTCCCAAATCCTTCATCTCAAACTTCTGCTTCAATAGCATTTTCACATGAAGGATATCTTCATCACTGTCACCTGTCATAATCAAATCATCAACATAAATGACAAGTAGCATAATGCCTTTCTCTGTTTTTCTCACATAGAGTGAGAAATCTGCCTTGGAAATCTGAAAGCCAATAGTGACAAGATACTGTCCTATCTTGTCAGACCATGCTGTAGGTGCTTGCTTCAAGCCATACAAGGCTTTCTTCAACCTGCAAACAAAATCAGGATGAACAGCATGCACATAACCTGGTGGCTGCTCCATGTAGACCTCTTCTTGCAAATCACCATGCAAGAAGGCATTCTTTACATCCATCTGATGTAAAGACCATCCCTTTGATGCAGCCATAGCAATGACTGCTCTTACGGTTGCCATCCTTGCAACCGGACTGAATGTTTCTTCATAGTCAATGCCATATGTTTGTGCATACCCCTTGACTACTAATCTTGCCTTGTATCTGTTCACAGAACCATCTGCATTGTGCTTCACCTTATAAACCCACTTACAGCCAATTGCATTTTTACCTTTAGGCAAAGGTACCAATTCCCATGTAGCATTTGCTTCCAAGGCATCCATTTCTTCATCCATGGCTTTCTCCCATTTTTCTTTTCCCATGGCTTCCTCAAAAGAAGTGGGTTATGGTTCCTGTATCACTTTAACCATATATGCATAGTGAATGGCTGTAAATCCATCATATTTCAGCCTATCCACAGGGTACCTAGCTCTCGTAGACCTACGCAAAGTAGGTTCACTCCCAGGTGCTCTCAAAACATCCCTGGTCTTCCTTACTCCAGGTGTAACAATAGAAGGAATACCCAACTCATCATCAATGCTCTGTTCTGAGTCACTGGATTCACCATCCACATAAGAGTGACCTGCATTCACATCAAACATGGGCTGATCAACCTTCTCTTTCCCTTTTCGTGATACCTGCATACCACTATCTGCATTGCTTTGAGAAGATTCTCCTGATCTCAATCTGCCTGTCCATGGCGAAGAATGTGAACCACTGCTAGAGGACGCTCCAGGTCCACTAATATTTTGTGACTGTTGCTGTGAATTCTGTGCAGCATTACCATTTTGTGCATCTACATCATCAATCACATTTACTGGTTTATACCAGCTACTCATCTCATCAAAAACAACATCTCTGCTCACTGTAAACTTACGAGTAGAAGGGTTATAGCATCTATACCCTTTTTGCTGCAGAGAGTAACCAATAAAGATGCACTTCTCAGCTTTTGGATCCAACTTGGATCTCAACTCATCTGGCACATGTACATAGGCAATGCAACCAAAAATTTTCAAATGAGAAATATCTGGTTTCCGACCAGTATACCTCTCCTCGGGAGTCATTCCATGTATTGCTGCAGTGGGTGTCCTGTTCATTATGTAGACTGCTGGAGCAACTGCTTCAGCCCAATAAAAATCTGGCAAGTCTTTTTCATTGAGCATGGCACGAGATACCTCTCCAATATGCCTGTTTTTCCTTTCTGCAATTCCATTTTGTTGTGGGGTATGACTGCATGAATATTGCTGCTTTATGCCATGCTCCTGCAGGAACCTTGCAAACTCATTTGAGAGGTACTCTCCCCCTCCATCTGACCTTAGGCATTTTATCTGCAGACCTGTTTCTTTTTCAACCATAGCTTTAAGAGTTTTGAAATGCCCAAAAACTTCACTTTTCTTTTTCATAAAATACACCCAAACTTTTCTGCTATAGTCATCAATAAAACTGACAAAATAATGACATCCTCCAAGAGATGTAGCTTTAGTAGTCCACACATCAGAGTGGATTAATTCCAATGGCTTCTTACTCTCTTGAACATGTCTAGGAAATGGTTTCCTTGCCTGTTTTCCAAACTGACAGGCTTCACATACCTTATGCATTTCTGCAACCTTGAACTTAGGCAATCCTGCAACAATGTTTTGGGCCTGCATTGATTTAAGTCGCTGTACATTAACATGACCAATGCGTTTATGCCAGATATCAATATCTGCAACTACACCGGTCCCATGTGCAAACATTGCTGCACTCAATTCAGGCATGTCTGCATCCAATGTAAACATTCTGCCCTTCTTCTTTCCTTTTGCTATCAAGTGACCTTTATTTTTCATATCCTCAACAAAGCATCCATGAGGATTAAATCTGACCTGCAAGCCCTGCTCAACCATTTGACCAACAGAAACTAGATTCTTGGTGATATTCGGGACATGAAATACATCGGACAGGTATTTCTTTTTCCCATCCTGCATAGACAAAGGAATTTTTCCAATCTGCACAATAGGATGTGCAGTATCATCACCAGTCTCCACAAATCCTGGTTTTTCCATTTTCTTGCATCCTCCATCCATTCTGCATGACCTGTCATGTGGTTTGATGCACCTGAGTCAACATACCACACATCGTTGCTTTCTTCTGTACTTGTCACAGAATTGTTCATGTGCTGCACCATAAACAAGTGCTCATTTCTGTCATCACCCTGTCTACTAGAAGATGCATAATTCCCTTGTTGCAATTTCCCATTCATGATGTCATTCTGCTTTTTATAGCAGTCTTTAGCCATATGACCCATTTTACCACAGTAGTAGCATTCAACATTGCTGTTTGCATTTTGGCCTCTTTGCCATCCACCACGACCTCTTTGGCTCCCCCTGCCTCTAGAGTTACCACGTCCTCCTCCATAGGACTGGTTTTCTTGAGTTTGCTGCATATTCTGATTTCTACCACGGCCTCCAAATCGGCCTCCTCTACCTCTGCCTCTACCTCTTCCAGCATTTGAGTAGAAGACAGCTTCTTTTGAAGTTCCTCCTGAAGAAGATGCACCACCATTTCTCTGCTCCTCAGAAATTAGAAGAGCAATCAACTCCTCAAAATCAGGAAATCTTTCACGAACTGAAATGGATGTCCGAAACTGTGTATAATCCTTTCCTAGACCATTCAAGGTCACGGAAACTAAATCATCATCTTCCACTGGCGACCCAATGGAAGCAAGTGCATCTGCAATCTTCTTTACCTTCATGTGGTAGTCATTGATGCTCATATTTTCTCTTTGCACATTATGCAACTCTTGCTTGAGCTGCATTTTCCTGGCTTGCGTATTTGTGCTATACATTTTTGACAAAGTATCCCATGCCTCCTTTGGCGTACTTGCATCCTGAATATGCACAATCATAGAATCTGAAATGCTGATAGACAGCCAATACATAACTTTCCTGGCTCTCTCATGCCATGCTTTAAATGCCTGCATTTGCTGTTGATTGGGAACATCAGGAAGAACTGATTCTTCTTCATTTCCTGCAACAAATTCCCAATATCCTTTTCCCATAAGGAAATTCGTCATTCTAAACTTCCATGCTTGGAAGTTGTTCTTGTCAAGCTTTTCAGTGACAATCTGTGAAAGAGAATCAGACGCCATTACAGAATACTGCAAAAAATTCTGTCACTGCAAAAAACACAGCTTCACCCTCACAAGGGCAAATCTGCAAAACTGGCGAAAGTGGTATTTGACCACACAGTCACTTCCTAGTGACGATTTTGCATAAACAGGAACCAAGGATGATTCTGTAACTCCCAATGTCTCTGCACATAAGCATACGATGCAATTTCTGTGGTAACTTTTCACCGACCTGTAGAACAGTGGTCTAAAGCCCTCTCCTGCAGCATATACTGCCCTCTTGCTTCACCGCAAAGGGCGTCTTAACCTGAGACAATGCACTCTTGCAATTTCTGGCTGTGCTACCTGCAGAGATCTGCTCCCAAAACAGAAAGTGAAAGCAACACTGCTCCTCTTACTAGAACACCGCGAGCTTGGCTTGCTTTCTTGAGCTCCTTACCACGAACAAGGCTCTGATACCATGTCAAGATTGTGGGAGAGAAGGAAGGAGTCTCACTTGTAGCTTTCTTGCTTGCACAATGGGGGAATACACACAAGGGTGGAGGCTGAAAACAGTTTTCCTCTTCTTAGTTGTGTAAGCCAAAAGAACTCTAATACAAAGAAATAGAAGAACCCTATATATGGGTCTCAAACCAAACTCAACTAACTAAGGTGGCATACTAACTGAGCCACGAACTAGAGTAGATAAGGATAGCTGTCATCTAGCTATTATTCATGGGCGGTGTACCAATCGCATCTACAACTGACAAGTCGGTGACATAAATGCACAACAGTCACCCTGGCATATCACGAGTGGAGCTCGATATCTCAACACAAGGCTTATGGAAGCCTTAATGGAAGCTTCCAAAGAAGCTTCCAAGCTTCTGGATAGAGAGACGATGATGTGGAGAGAGAAGATGAGGATGGAGGTGAGGATAACGACGATGATGAGTATGATGATGATGGTGGTGATGCAGGCGGCGTGGTGCAGCAGTAGGCAGCATGGCAGCGGCTGTTGGCGATGGTGTGGTAGCATGGCGACCTGCACGATGTCCTCCTCTCCCTCCCCCCTTTAGCTTGGGGGGTTCTTATAGGTCTAAGGGGGGGAGATAGCCACACACGTGGCTAGTTGCATGCTCCCCTCCCTCATGCTTCTCCAACACCTACTCAAGCTCCTCTCACACTCCCTCTCCCCCCGCCATGCAACTACTAAAGAGGAGGAGGTTTAATAAAAAAATTTACACTAAAGTATCCATTATCCTTTTGTTTTTCCCGTGAAGGGTGTTTCCACGTGGGCTTGCGGGTTTTTAGCCATGGACTCTTGTGCACAATGCGGGCTAGAATTTGATGATGCACGCGGAGGGAGCACTTAGCCACCAACATTTTTCCATTGCGGGAGATTACTTTGCACCGCTTTTGCACGAGATTTAGGATCTTCAATATTTCGTTGCAAAAATATTACAGTGTTTGAGAGAGGGGGTGTGAGAGTGTGAGGGAGTGGGTGAGAGGGTGAGGGTGAGGGTGATGGACCGGGGTGGAGAATCTCTCCATCTTCTCCTCTCTTCTTTTCTTTTCTTTTCTTTTCTTTTCTTTTCTTTTCTTTTCTTTTCTTTTCTCCTCTCCTCTTCTCTCCTCTCCTCTTCTCTTCTATTCTATTCTATTCTCTTCTCTTCTCTTCTCTTCTCTTCTCTTCTCTTCTCTTCTCTTCTCTTCTCACATGTGTAGCTACAAAAGATGGAGCTCCAAGGAGGAGGCTTGAGGTTGCTTGAGCTCGCATCTAGGATCGCGTAGCTACCCGAGTGCTTGAGGGAGGAGGTTACTCATTCTAGCATCAAGGTAAGCTCACTACACCCATTGGATCGAAAGCGTGTCGGCTAGGTGAGACATAGCCATTAGAGCTCACTTGAAATGCTTGAAACAATAAGCGGTCTGTGGGTATTGGCGGTCAAGTGTGAGCTCCCACTACATTTTGGTTCCATTGCTGGGACCAACGAATTCAAGCTTGAGCACGTGCACGCTTCAAATCAAGCATTGAAGTAGGGTTTCATTGCCGAACCAATGCTTGATATAAGTAGGAGATTTTGAAGTTTAATCTTCAATACAAGTAAGTATTTTGGGTTTTGATGATTAGGCAAGTAAGATAAATCATTTTCGTACTTGAGTTTTGATTTTTGTTGCATTTAGAGTAGGATACGATTGAAAGATCAAAGTGAATCATTTTAGGGTTGCTAATGTAAAACAGGCCCAAAGCAAGGCAAAAACAAGGGAAAAACAGGGTTGGAATCCATTGACAAGACATGAGCAGTAATGGGGCAATACTCAGGCATTCAAATGAAGGTCTAAGACCCAAGGAAGGGGGGTTGTTGGCTCATTTTTAGCTTCACCACAGAGAGAGAGAGATAGAGAGAGAGAGAGAGAGAGAGAGAGAGAGAGAGAGAGAGAGAGAGAGAGAGAGAGAGAGAGAGAGAGAGAGATACCTAGGGCTTGCGATTGATTGATCGGCTTGTGCAGGAGTTTTTCGACCATTCTAGGTATATAGAAACCTTGTTCCTTGTCCATTCCTGCATTCTAGAAGTGTGGGTGACCTTCA
This sequence comes from Lygodium microphyllum, assembly GCF_053477565.2. NCBI lineage: Eukaryota > Viridiplantae > Streptophyta > Polypodiopsida > Schizaeales > Lygodiaceae > Lygodium > Lygodium microphyllum. Next base: position 76,970 of record NW_028229570.1, on the reverse strand, counting down.
TACCATAAATTGTCACCATGAATTGAATTTTTTCCTTCATTGTTGTTGCACCGTCAAAATCAAACCAAGTCAATAGAGTTTGATTCCTAGAATCGGACTCAGACGTCCGATTCTAGATAATCAGACGATCCGATTCTCAACAATTGGATGCTCAAACACTATTTGAACCATCCAATTAGATGCAAGATTGAGAATCGGATTCAAGCCCCTTGTGGCCCATTCGATCAAACACATAGCTTATCCAATTCGGACTATCAGCCACCATCAGGCACTTGGACCTCGGACATTCAGATGCAAGGGAGAATTAGACTCATAAAAATTGGACTCTCAAAATTAGACCACCTAAAAATTAGACTCATCAAAATCGAACAAACCAGAATCAGACCACCCATGCTCGGGCGTCCAATTTTGAGAATCGATGAACATTGAGAATCGGACCCTATCAAATCGAACCAAAAGTTGATAATGAAAATTGATAGATCCAGTGCATCCCCGGCAAAGCAGAGCACCTTCTATAATAGGGAAACTTTTCAATAGCCCTCCAGACATGTCGAATGGCTCATGGAGCCTCCTATGACTACGCACAGTGTGACGTACAAACTTAGAAGCAACCCTAGCTGCTGCATTCTGTGTGTGTTCGGCGCAGCATCTTGAGCAAGTCCCCCCACCACGCGATTCTTGACATGGTATCAGAGCCGCGCCACTGAGAGAGGCTGATTTCGAAGGCTGAAGTGAAGGAGAAGAAGCAAGGTTCGAGCAAGCAAGCCACGGGTAAGAAGCTCTTCCATTCTTCCACTCTCTCTCTTGGATAGTTCCTGTGGAGGCACTGGAAGCAGGGTCGAGCAAAAATCTCAGATTGCAGTGAGATTTGGTGTGCACGAGGAGCGCTGTGTATTCTGCATATCAGCCCTTTAGGGCTATCCCGTAGTTATTTTGGGCATCTGAGGCCGTTTTAGAGCCGCGAGGTTGCGGATAGCAGTTTCTAGGTACACTGTGACTTCGACTGTATTGACTGAAAGTGGGTGCACAGGTTATAGATTTCAGATCTATAAGTTCAAAGGTGTTTACCAGCAAGTAAACACAAGGTTTATCTGCAAACTGGTTGCAGATTGCATGTATTGTTGATCAGACAGTGAAAAAGGCTGTCTAGTGTATTGTTGTGCACTACAGGTCAAGGGTTGCAGAAGATTTGCTTGTTGTTTGGTATTAGTTTTGTGATAATGGCAGAGAACAGTGGAAGCCCCATCATTGAGAAGCTCGACAAGAACAACTACCCATCATGGAAGTTCCGTGTCACGAACTTCCTTATTGGAAAAGGCCTCTACGAGTTTGTTTTAGGAGAAGAAAAGGAGCCGAAGGTGAGTGATCCTCCAACTGCAGAAGAGACAAAGGCACAAAAGGAATGGAATGCAAAAGATAAAAAGGTCATGTATTGGTTGTCTACAGTAATTGACAATAATATGCTGGGACATATTAGAAATGCAGAGAATTCATATGTAGCTTGGACCATACTTGAAAGTATGTTTTCTGTAAATACAAAGGCACGAAAGATTCAACTCAAGCAAGAGTTGAATACATTGAAGAAAGGGAAGATGTCTATCAATGAGTATGCACTGAAGGTAAGGAGCATTGCAGATGCATTGGCAGTGATTGATGCAATGCCTGATGATGATGATTTGGTGTCGTCTACCTTGGGTAGACTTAACAATGAAAAGGCTTGGAAGTCTTTTGTAACTTCCGTATATGTCAAAAAAGCCATTTCCAGATTTCGATGAGTTGGTCTCTCTTATGATCACTAAAGAGATCAACATGCAGAGTGAGACATCTGAAACAAGTGGTGAACAAGTCCAGGCTTTCTACTCCAATTCAGGAAGGGACGTGGCAGGTTCTCTTCAAGAGGCCATGGTACAGGACATGGTAGTGACAACCAACAAAACAGATTGAATCAGCAATTTGGCGATATGCAGGTTTCAGGAGGTCGTGGTAACTTTAGAGGAAGGGGGAGCTTTAGAGGAAGAGGTGGATAGCAGAACAGAGGTTCTAACAACTCTGGTATTGTGTGTCACTACTATGGTAAAACAGGTCATATTGCAACCCAATGTTATGCTAAGAAAGATGATATTCGCAGTGATAAGCTACAGCAAGGAAACTATGCATCGTCTTCACGACAGAATGAAGACAAAAATGAACGTCTGTTTGTTATGTAGCATATGCTGAATGATGTTACAGGAAAGGGAACACATGATGATGTTTGGTATGTTGATTCAGGTGCATCCAATCATATGACTAGCCATGCAGAATGGTTTGGAGAGATGCAAGATTTGCAAAATGCAGCTTATGTGCAGACGGGTGATGATTCATGCCACCCAATTTCACACATTGGAAAGGTTCCCTTGTCCTTGCATGATGGTAAGACAAAGATTCTTTCAGATGTATTACATGTGCCATATATTACAAAGAACTTGGTGTCAGTCGGTCAAATGGTAGAGTAAGGGCTGCAAGTCAGATTTAATGCAAAGGGCTGCTTTGTAGAAGACTTTAATGACAAGTGCAGGTTGATAGCAAAGGGAAGTAGAGTTGGATGTATGTTTACTCTGGATGTTGGAATTCCTACTATGAATGCTGCTATGTATGCTAAAGGAAAAGGTGTTGTTGCAGATATTGAAATTTGGCACAAACGCATTGGACATGCAAATGTACAAAGGCTGAAATTAATGCAGTCCAAAGGGTTGGTTACAGGTTTGTCTACATTTAGAGTTGCAGAATTTTATAAGGTATGCGAAGCATGTCAGTTTGGTAAGCAAGCAAGACAACCCTTTTCACATGACAGAGATGTAAGCAGAAATATCCTTGATGTTGTGCATACAGACATTTGGGGGCCTACACAAAATGTATCTCTTGGAGGCAGTTCATACTTTGTCACATTCATTGATGATTGTTCTAGAAAGCTGTGGGTATATTTTATGAAGGAAAAGAGTGAAGCGTTTGAGCATTTTAGAACTTTCAAGGCTGCAGTTGAAAGAGAAACAGGCTTGAAAGTAAAGTGCTTAAGGTCAGATGGAGGGGGAGAGTACCTCTCGAATGCATTCAGTGATTTTCTGAGGTCTCATGGGATAAAGAGACAGTTCACATGCAGGTATACCCCACAGCAAAATGGGGTTGCAAAAAGGAAAAACGGGCATATTGCAGAAGTTGCTCACGCCTTGATGGCTGAAAAGAATATGCCTAAGCATTTTTGGTCTGAGGCTATTCATACTGTTGTTTATATTATGAATAGAACCCCCACAGCTGCAGTTCATGGTATGACCCCCGAAGAATGTTTTACAGGTAAGAAGCCTAATGTCTCACACTTGAAAGTGTTTGCCTGCATTGCGTATGTTCATGTGCCAGATGAGTTGCGGAAGAAACTGGATCCAAAGGATGAAAAGTGTGTCTTTATTGGATACTCTTTAGAGCAGAAAGGGTATCGTTGTTATAACCCTGTCACATGTAAGTTCAGAGTGAGCAAGGATGTCATCTTTGATGAAATGAGCAGTTGGTATGCATCTAGTGGTGATGCATTGGATGATGATCATGATCATGACACTCATGTGCAGGCTGAAAAGCAAGAATCACGGACTCTTAGTGGACCAGAGACATCATCTGGTAGTCCTTGGTCTGGGAGACTAAGGAGTACCTCTACATCTTCAGGTGCATCTAGTAGCACTACATGTAAAGACAAAGGAAAGAATAAAGTGTCAGATGGCATTGATGCAGTTCTTAATGGAGACTCCAGTGGCTCAGAGAGCTTGGATGATGAGCTTGGCATTCCTTCAGTGAGGACTCCAGGTGAGCAGAGAGCACATGTCAATGCAAAGACTCCATTGAGTGATCCAGTGGTATGCAGGTCTAGCAGGGTGAGATACCCTGTTAAGAGATTTGGTTTTGAAGGTTATGCAGCTCAGCATTATGCTTATATGGTGAAACTAGTTGAGGATGTTGAGCCCACATGTTTTGAGGAGGCGGTTGGTCATGCTCATTGGGATGCAGCAATGGATGAGGAGATGGCTGCATTAGAGGCCAATAAGACTTGGGATCTAGTATCATTGCCGAAGGGAAAGAAAGCTATTGGATGTAAGTGGGTTTATAAGATTAAGCACAATGCAGTTGGTTCTATTAGTAGGTACAAAGCTAGGCTGGTTGCAAAAGGCTATGCCCAGACATATGGCATAGATTATGATGAAACCTTCAGTCCAGTTGGCTAGGATGGCAACTGTCAGATGTGTGATTGCTTTGGCAGCAGCCAAAGGTTGGAGGTTGCAGCAAATGGATGTGAAGAATGCCTTCTTGCATGGTGATTTGCAGGAAGAAGTGTATATGGATTAGCCAGCAGGTTATGAAGATTTAGAGCATCCCACGTATGTGTGCAGGTTGAAGAAGGCACTCTATGGACTCAAGCAAGCACCTAGAGCATGGTTTGACAAGATCAGAGAGTATCTTGTCAATATTGGCTTTTATGTTTCTGATGGTGGTTGATCACTCACTTTATGTGAGAAAGGGAGATGCAGGTTTGGTCATCATAGTCATCTATGTGGATGACTTGATTATTACAGGTGATAGTGATAGTGGGATTGCTGAAGTCAAGGACTTTTTGAAGAAGAAGTTTGAGATGAAGGATTTAGGTGAGCTAAGGTACTTCCTTGGCATTGAGGTGATCAGATGTGATGATGGTATATGGCTGTCCCAAAGACAGTATGGCTTGGATATGTTGTCCAAGTATGGTATGACTGCATGCAAACCACTTTCAGTCGTGTTGGAGCAGAATGTAAAGTTGAGTGCTGATGTTAGGGATGAGATAGAAGACCCTACTATGTTCAGGAAGATAGTGGGGAGTTTGATCTACATGACCATTACAAGGCCAAACTTGAGCTACGCTGTTGGTCTTGTGGGTCAGTTTATGCAAGTACCTAGAAAGCCACATTTGGATGCAGTCAAACGCATATTGAGATATGTGAAGTCCACATTACATTATGGAATTTTCTATGAGGTAGGTACAGATGTACAGGTGTTTGGATATACAGATGCAGATTGGGCTGGTAGTATGTCTGATAGAAGATCTACCAGCGGATACATGTTCTCTCTTGGTAGTGCAGCAGTTGCTTGGAGCAGCAAAAAGCAGTCTACAGTTGCTTTGTCGAGTATAGAGGCTGAGTATAGAGGTGCTGCTATTGCAGCATGTGAGGTAGTATGGATGCAAAAGTTATTGGCTAATTTAGATGTGCAGGTAGAAGGTGCAGTTGTCATTTATTGTGACAACATGAGCAGTATACAATTGGCTAGGAACCCTGTGTTCCATGCCAGGACAAAACATATTGAGGTACACTACCACTTTGTGAGAGAGAAGGTACTAGCAGGTGAGATTGACTTGGCGTATGTCAGCACACAGGATCAGATAGCTAACATCTTCACGAAGGCATTGGGTACAGAGAAGCTTCAAAAGTTTCAAAGTTTACTTGGAGTTGCAGAGATGCAGTTGAGCTTGAGGGGGAGTGTTGAGATGACAAGCTCAACACATGAGGACATTGATGATGGACCACCTAGTTAGATGGGTCCACATATCTACACTTAGCATGTCAGTGGTCATTATGACTGTTACATGGCCACTGACTCATTACTTATTATATTCACGTTGTTACACCTATTTACAGTTGGCATAGTTATAGCGCCAGTCGACTAGTGTAGTCGGTTATGCATTGTTTGACTTAGTAGGCCACTTTCCTTTATGTTGTATCTTATCTATACTTTGTGTACATTGTAAAGTGTGTGGAAGAAGAAAAAAAAACAGCAAGAAAAAGTTTTGGCATCCATCTCTCTTCTTGTCTCTTGAGTGAGCTTCTCCTTGTGCATTCTGTGTGTGTTCGGCGCAGCATCTTGAGCAAGTCCCCCCACCACGCGATTCTTGACAGTTATGACCTAAGCATAGATGAAGAAGGCCAGCATATCACTGCCAAGGTCTAGCAATCTAGATGCAGTCTCAATAGAAAAGAAGAGCCATAAGCTTGATGATGCACTTAGTGCCCAAGTCCTTACATGTCAATCTTTCTGGGAAGGCATGGAGATACATGTGGTCTTGTTAGTCCTAGCACTAGGAGACACTACAAGGAAAGGAACCGTAGACACAGAGGCACGAATCAGTGTGCTTAGTCGCATAGTGCCCCAGGCTTGAGGTAACCCGCCTATTAAGAATGCTAGGTTTAATGCCACACTGGCCAATGGGTTGAAAGTCAAACCATTCGGAGTGCTAAAACATCGACCATTGAAGATCATATGAGTCAAGTTCTCAATAGACTTCATCATCATGAAGGGAGTTGACTACGATATCTTGCTAGGCTGACCTTGGATGCAGAATGCAAGAGTCATAGAAGACTGGGGCAACAGTGTGATCTTCTAAGGTAATCAAATAGAAGCAGTGAGGGTAGAGATGGATACTTAGAAGACTGCACTAGTCAACCTCCATCTTAGCTATACTGAAGGATGATACTTAGGTTAGAAAATCTTACGGGCCACTAATGAAGTATATCCCTTGCCCTGAGGATGAGCGTGATTAGATGCACATGCTAGCCATTATCAATATGTCATTCTCGAACAATGAGGAATATGAGCAAGTTGCTAACACAATCAGTGAGCCCAAGGACAAACCCTTAGTGCCATTATGCATGATGGCCAGAAGCCCTAGTAGACGGCCCATCCCTATCACATTCCATATCCTGAACAACAAGAAAGAGCTCCATGAGATCTTAGAGCACTTGAGGACAAGCTAGGTGGCAACCTAGCTACTAATCTCAAACCCCTCAATGATCTCTTGGACAAACCCAAGTGGAGGTAGACCAAGGTGCACAATTTGAACTTGTCGTACAATTGGGCCTTAGTCGCCGATGAGAAAGAAATGGAGTATCAAGACCTAGGAGATGGCGGGCAGTCGAATGAGGAGAGTTCAAACAATGAGTATGAAGACTGCTATTCTACAAACAAAGACAGTGAAGAGGAGATCGACACAATAGAATACGACACGAATGGTTGAGTAATTGAGCATATCAAAGTAGACTCAAAGCCACAAAGTGCCAACACATTTAGAGTCAAAACAAAAGTTTTTGGGACCAAATGCAATTGTTGTTGGCTAGACCATTTAGAGGTGATAGACTACAAGGAAATAGGGTTAGTTCAGCCAAGTGCCATACCTCTATTAAGAACGGAGTCACCCTCGAACCTATGACCACTAGGAGAGACTCCTTCTTCTAGCGAAGACAGAGAATTTGATTCTGAGTCCAAAGTAAGCTCAGATAGCAAGCCTAAGATACCTCGACCTCCTAATACAAAATGCACCAAGAAAGACCTACCAGTCCACCTAAGACACTAACAATTGAAGGATGAAAGAAGAGACAGTCTAGGGAGTCGAAAGCTAGAGAATAAAAAAAACCGCAAGACCTACCGAAATGATTTATGAAGTTCAAGAAAGGTGATAGGGTAGTGATCTTGCTAGGAGCCAAATGACAAGGGCAAGCAAGCGAGCTAATAGAAGGATGTGCGAAAGTGAAAGAGGTTAATTTGGCTAAGGAAGGGGAGATGCCCCGACCTGTCTTTATAGCTGACGACTTGAGAAAGTAGAAAGAAGCAAGTCTCATTGCTCTCCTACGAGAGTACATAGACATCTTCGCTTGGTCACTCGATGAGTAGAAAGGAGTGGATCCAAGTGTGTAGTGACTCATAACATCTCCATGACACCTGATGCAATGCTGGTCACAAGTAGTGACCGTATCCAATGAATCCCAAACATGCTCATGCTATCAAAGAGGAAATTGATAAGTGAAGGGGAGCTACGGAGCTCTACCCTGAGACCTACGGACCACTTATTGATCAAGTGTTTCAAGCCGAGCGGCCATGGCTACCTCTCACATAGCCGATGTGCAATGCCTACCTTACGGGTGTAGTGAGCTTACCTTGATGCTCGATCGAGTTCCCTCCTCTCTCTTGCACTCCGGTAGCTCCAGGATCCTTGCGACAAGCTCAAGCAACCTCAAGCCCTCTCCGTCAAGCTCCATCCTCCATAGCCGCGCGAGAAAAGAGAAGAGAATAGAAGAAGAGAAGATGAAGAGAGAAGATGGGGAGCTTCTTCTCCACGATCCCTCACTCTCACACACTCACTCCCTCACTCCCTCACACTCCCTCAATCCCTCACTCAAGCATAAGCAAGAAGGCAAGAAACAAGAGAAGAAGAAGAAGAAGCTTTGGCCATACACAAGAATGAGCTTGTCATTCACTTTTCAACTTTATATACAAAACCCTAAATCCCTTTTGGGCGGTCATCCCCTTATCCCCTTTGTTACATGACCGGCCGTGGCCTAGGCCCTTTTTCCCATCGTCCTTCTATCTTCCTAGCTTCCTTTCCACCGCCCGTCTATATTTACAAATTGCACAAGTGAGAGCCTGGTGCTCCTTAAATTGAATCACAATGCGCTTGCACTCTTTTACGAAAGTATTGACTTGCGCTTTTCCTTGTGCGCCTTTTCCCTTATTTAGGACTTTTATGTGCTTCTTGTGTTTCTAGATTTTTCTTGGCATGCCTTCGTCTTCCGTTTCACTTTGCCTTAGTCTTTCTCTTCTGCTTTAGCTTTTCCAAATTTTCCACCTTGTTCATCTTATGGTTAACATTACCCCCCTCCTAGATGAGTGCCAGTCCCATGGTGCTGTGGTGGGGAGTAGTGGGGTAGTTGGGGTTGTTGCTAAGTGGAATTGGTGGGCAGATGACCACAATCAAAAGGTGTTGTTGTGAATGAGAGGTGATGGAGTTTGATTAACGATGACCGGGAGAGATTCCGACGTGCTTTAGACTTCATGAAGATGCTCGGCATTTCTCACACAGTTGTAGCTCCCATTCTGCAATGGCTGATAAAGGTTTTGCATGGGCATCTCTAATCCTGTTCATTGCCAGCTGGCTATTGAGAACCATGTAGCCATGCATCCGAAAGCACTTAATCAATAAGAAATCCACAGGTCTAGGGGTTTGAACATATATTTGGAGAATATGAGGTTCCAAAATCTATGCTAATGGTGGGTCCATCACTGAGTTTTCCTTCTGCTTGATTTGGTTCAGTCATTGTAGCCAACCATCAACAGGCAGATGGTCAGCTACATCAAGCATGTTGGTCCATCCAACCATCGGAGTATGCAAAAGCTCCTGAAGCTACTGTAGTGGTGTCCTGTCCGACTCAGGGAAAAATTCATGGTCATTAGCGGATGTCGTGGATGATCTTCTTTAGCTAGGTAGCCATTCACTGAGTCACAATCATAGCTTGTAAGAGAAAGTTGTGCACTCTCTAAGGGGTGTGTCTCTCTCACGGCGTGGTGTAAGTGCATGTGTAGTGGAACTAGAAGATGGGTCTAACCTTGGGTAAGCCCTTGGTAATGTCCCACACTTGAGGACCCAGTTCGTGTGTTGTTGGAGGTGCAGTGCAAAACTTAGGGTGATAGGTCTGGAAGTCTTGCCCTTGTTGATATGCCCTAAGCGTGAAGTGGGGGAGGGGCTAGGTGTAAACCCTAGGTGTAGTGAGTGAAGTGAGCCCTTGTGCTTTTTTCTTTTCTCTTTTTCTTTTTCTTCTCTTTTTTTTTTGAAGAATTGCATACAAGGAAGATGTCCTGGCTAATGCCTATCAACTTCAGCTGGATTACGAGGTGGTCGCAAGCATTGGGATAGGAATGCATGACTTTGTAGATATTCTTGAATACCAGCCCGAGCCTTCAGAGGTGTGGATGACAAGAAAGGATGATTGCACCTCATGAAGCGAGTATCACTCATATCCTCTAAGATTTCTAGGCAAAAGGAGGGAAGCAGGGTTGCCCTCATCATTAGTCTAGTCATGGCTCTACTATCTATCCCTAGGTTGATGTCAAAAAAGAGTGGAGGGAGGTGGGATTCCTCGGCTGTGGGTCTCTGCATTAGTAGAAACTTGATAAGCCTAAGATAATTACAGGTAGTTAAGAAGGCTGGATCTGGGCAAGAAGAAAAATCTGCGAGAAAGTGGTTGATAGATGGGAGGAGATCCTCTAACCTAAAGACTAGGCATTCCTCGAGGCTCCGGGCATTAACATTATATATCTTAGGAAAGACAAAATCCCCATGAATATTTCGATCATAATCAACTCCATGCCTATGGAGGTAGGGCATGTAGATGGGGTCGTTGTGTTCTTCAGGGAGCGAGCTACAGAAGGCAGTCCAAGTGTCAAAATTGGTATCCCAAATCCTCCTCCATCACTTCGGTTGTGCCTCGGAGCCTTGGATGGTTTTGGGAACCCTGTTTACCTTGTCTTGTCAGTAGTCTTCAGGCTCTTGCCTCCATCTGGTTATTATGAGGCTTCTTTCCTCTATCCACTTGTTTGCAAGATCATTAGCCAGATCCTTGATCTTGGCTAGAATACCTAGAGGCAAAGCACGGTCCAAAGAGCGTGGATAAGCAAATGAAAGTTCAAATGGCCTCGTCTGAAACTCCCGTTGACGCCATATGACCAATTCCTGAGGCCAATCAATAGGATGGGGATCCCCCCATAGTGGCACAGGCTCTTCAGGGAATTGTCTTGGCAGTGATCATGCTCTACATTGGGCTTCCTCTGCTAGTTCTTATCTTCTTCTTCTAGCTGCCACAATGCGCTTGAGCATATGGGCATCTTTGGCCTCTTTAGGCGGGAGGTCTAGTAGAGATGGATTGGGCATTCTTTGTTGCTCTTCTTCAGCATCCTGCTCAAAGTCTGGACCCTCTTCGACATTCTGCTTGACAACTGATGGAACCGCTTGTGGTGGTGGTGGTAGTTGCTCATGCTCTTCAAACCCAAGTTCCTTAAGCTCAACAGTGGAGAGGCCGCACGACGTAGGTAGTGAAATTGCTGCTCTTTTGTGATTCATGTGCCTGTTTTGGAAGCTCCCGTTCGTGAAGGCCATACTTTAGTGCTCGGGTGGTCAGTTCTAGCTTCCTTCTTACCTTCTCCACTAAATCATTGCCCTCCGCCTGGGTGACGTGTAGTATTGTGCTGACGAAGGCTTGCCTTTGTATGTTGGCACATACATCAACAGCTTTTGCCCTGGACTCTGCAAGCACTCTCTCGCACTCAGCCACTGCCAAGCATTTTGTTAAATCCCTAACTCTTTCAAAATTGTTTCTTTCCCACTCACTGGCTCTCTTGTTCATCTTTTTTCTTCCCTCCTCTAGCTCACTTGCCAAGGAGCCAGCTATTCTTCACATCAGCAATTTCTTTTGCCTAATTTGCAATGCTGAATATTTTTTCTGCCTCAGTAAATAGCTCTGACTTTTCTTGCACAAGCTTCTCGTGACTTTGGATCTCTACAAAGTGCAATCTTCTTTGGGTGAAGGCCATGGCCATGAGGGCCTCTATGTCTCCCTTGGTAATCTCCAATGCATCTTGCAATCGTTGTGCCTCATTCTGCAGCCTTTGTGCTTCTGCTGTGAGAACTCTCGGCCTTTCCTATTCTGGGAACTCTATTTCCCTCTCCAATCTATCTTGTTCTTCAAGTTCATACCATAGCCGAAAAGCTATGGCATCTTCTTGTTGCTCACTTGACTCGCCCTCCTGAGCTTCTATCTATCTGTACCTTTCCAGTTCAGCAATTCTCTTTTGCAAGTCAGCATATTACTGCACTAGTTACTTCAAGCTTCATTGTTCTGCCACCAGGTTTTGCTCTTCATCTTCCAGCCTTTGTCTTTGGTCTTTGCTTCCAGCCTTTGTCCTGGGCTTCCTTGGTCTTTGCTTCCAACTAATCTTGTAGAGTTCTCACTTCCCTTCTTCGGTCGGCTCCTTGCTTTAAAACTTCTAGCCTTAAGGCTACCAAAGTTTCCTTTTCTTTCTCTAACTCCACCAAGACTATCTTCTTTTCTTCTTTTGCCTTGTCCAATTGTGCTAGAAGCTCAGCCACATAAGCGTCATAGTGGGCACCAGATGGCATGGAAGTAGGGGCTGTAGTGGTTGACGCCCCTAGCTTCTATCGTTTTGGATCTTGCCTAGACTCAGCATCTGCGGCAGCGGGCCTTTTTTCTCTGGCTTCTGGTACAATTTCAGCCACTTTACTGACAAGTAGCTACATCATGTTCATCAATTGGGCCGTGTCTAGAGAGGGCATGGGTTGCAGGGTGGTTGTGGTTGTGGTGTCGGTTGGTACTGGCATAAAGGAGGAAGGTAGGGGGTGCAGCAGGGACTTGCCCTTGCCTACAACTACTGGGATCATTTCCACACGGCCACTTGCTTCAGCTTCATGGCGGGGACTCAAAGGATCGATCTCTCCTCCCCCATGGGTTTCTTCAATAGATCTATGACTGGCCTATGCCAACTCAGCAAGTTCTTTCATTCTTAGTTCTTCGTCTTCCTCTTCTGCCCTTCTTTGCCTCTCTTCTTCTGCCCTCTTTGATTCTTCTCTAATTTTTTTGAGTTCTTCCTCTTCTTTTTTCCTTCATTCCTCCTCCACCCTTCTTGACTCTCTTTGAGCCCTCTTCATCTCAGCTCGCTCTTCTTTGCTTAGTCTTTCTTTCTTCTCCTTCTGGCTCTTGTCACTCTTCTTTTGCTCCCGTGGTTTAGCCGCTTGAGTAGGTGGTACCTCCGGCTCTCCTTTGTCGCTTATTGTCCTTTCACTCGAGCCTTCTTCCTCGCGGTGAGGTGAGCTTTGATGCACAGCTTGCTCTTCATCTACACCAGCATCCTTGATAGCCTCATGGATGATTGCCATCAGGACACCACCATATCTGATTGTGGAGGCTTTTAAGGGAGGCTTTTTCCTTGTGGATCGTCCAATAGAAGCAAGAGACTCCCCACCAGAGCTGATGTTGCGGCTAGAGCCAGGAACACGGCTTAACTCTTGATAGTTTTTTGCACAAAACCGTTCCAATCCACCTCCTCTAGAACTCCTGCATCGATGCTCTCTAGTAATGGCACCCCGATTCTGTTCATTAAAGTGTTGTATCTCTCTCCTGAGAAAAGGGCGTGGACCATTTTAGCTTGCATCTTTGTTGCAGGGTCTGGAATATCAGCCAAACTAATTCCATCCACTGTGTGCACGTTATCTTTTTTGACTCCCATCATGGTATATACATCACTTCTTGGGTGCCTCTTCTTCTTGGACACAAGCCCCAGGGCTTTCTCGATGATAGCTGCATTAAGGGGCACTTGCACCCTTCTTTCCTAGTCACCAATCCTTACTGTGACCGTGCCACAGCTCCTACCTTCATCAAAGCTCTTTAAAAAGTCAGTGCACATGCTGTAATCTACATTAAGGGGCACTTGCACCCTTCTTTCCTGGTCACCAGTCCTTAGTGTGATCGTGCCACAGCTCCTACCTTCATCAAAGCTCTTTAAAAAGTCAGCGCACATGCTGTAATCTACATTAAGGGGCTCTTGCACCCTTCTCGATGATAGCTGCATTAAGGGGCACTTGCACCCTTCTTTCCTGGTCACTAGTCCTTACTGTGACCATGCCACAGCTCCTACCTTCATCAAAGCTCTTTAAAAAGTCAGCGCACATGCTGTAATCTACAGCCTGTCCGACCTTTTCCACATACTTTTGGAGGTTGCATTTATCCACCAACTCCTTCACTGCCGGCTCTTCTAGGATGGCATCATCTAAATTTAGGGTATGTTTAAACGTGAACTGGCTAAATGCACATGTCTCAACACCGATCCCATACATTGTCAGCTCCTCTTCAGTGAATGGAAGTTTACCCCCTTTTCTTGTCCTACCATGGTAGGTGCCTGTCATTACACCATGCCAATATTAGCGTTATGAATTGGCTCATCACTAACAAAAACCCAAGAAAGAATGTGTGCGACAATTTTCTGTGCTGCTTCAAAGGTATAAAACTGGAAATAATTCAAAAGCAACATCTATTTCCTCCTTGCATTCTTTCCTATTTAAATTTAGTTGATCATTTTCATCCATCACTACACCTTGCTACATCACTTGGCTCTCACTTTGCTCTGCTCCCTCCTTCCTTAAGTTTTAAAGGAATCCTTCCTAGGATTAGCAAGGGAAGAAGGAGGACTCACATGGACTTTGTGGGGCAAGTTACTTGGCCAACAGCCAAGTATAGAGGTTAGGATTATATTCAAGTTGGGCATGACGATCAAGTTCACATGGCCGTATGGAAGCTTGGGTGATATAGGTCAAGACATCATGAAACATGTCCCCAGAGTTGAGGCGGCTAGCAACGTGCAGTTCCTCTTCCGTAAGGAATTGGTCAATGCAAGGGTGGGCTAACACATGGTCATCTAAGTGTAAGTTGTGTGTAATGGCCAAAACCCTAAACGAAAGACGTGCCACATAAGTAGGGTCATGTTCAATTGTTTTGATTGCCCTTCTTTGATCGGCATTGGTCATGATGCGACAGTCTTTTTTCTCCCATTGGAGTCGCAAGGCATACCACAGTTTTAAGAACAAAGAATCAAAGCTTGCAAGCTACGTGAGCTCCTCCAGTTCTTGTTCAGGTGCAGAGCGAGCAGGCTTGCGGTACGAGGTAATTAGTCTTCTGAGAATGGCTTGCTCCTTTGAAATTTCTCCATTAGTGATTAATTCGGCGGAAATTTTGGAAAATTTGACGGTCATAAATTCGTAGTCTTCCCAAGTGCATGGTAACGCACGAATATCAAAAGCAAGGGGTTCATCAAGAAGTCCTAGGTCAAGCCCCTCATAGCTCCTAGCGAATGTGGTGAAGGTGTTATCTAACACCTTGATGCATGTCACTACGTCATCTCCCGAGGTCTCAGCAAGATCCTTGGCCACTGAAAGGAAATATTGTCTTTCATACAAAGGCCTAAGACTTGCTGGTGGTGATGGAGCAATTGGGTTGGATAATGATGACTCCATTGATGATGTCACAGATGGGACTTTGTACTCAGAAGCACTTTGAGATGCTGCAGGGGGCTCCAGTGGCATAGGAGGTGTGCTACATTCTATCTGAGCCAGCATGGGGGTGCTCAACTCCTCTGACTTGGATAATTCTGGGGCATCTAGCTTTGGATGATAAATGAGTTGGGATTCATTAATCACAATCGGTGTTGGTCCAGCTTGCTTTGCAACCTGGGCTCCATATGTGCAAGCCTCTCTAGCTGGAGTAAGGTTGCTTAGAGTTAAGCCTCTTGAATGTCCACTCTTAGGCACCCATATCCAGGGGTTGCCCTCATAGTATCCTTGTGCTCGTAAGAGATCTTTGGGGATCCATCGCGGCATGGTCGTGTGCCTATGTCAATAGCGTCTGAGCTACCTCTTAGGCTATGACTGATAGTTTTTGCATTTAGAAGCACGTTTCTGCGGTTTACAAGGAGGTGGCCCTTGTCGTTTTGGCACCCATATGAGCGTGGACTCCTTGGCCTTGTGAATGGCCTTGGTGGGCTTGGTTCTAGCAGTTTGAGCATGGGGTGAGATATCACAGCCCTTCTCCCTAGGCTTGGTCATAGGCATGGTTGTAGGGGTCTCTATCGATGGCTTTGCAATTGTAGAAGGATCAAGATAACCCTTGCTGAAAGTAGTCACTATGCGCACATTGCCTATAGCAAGATGGATGCGATCTAGGTTATAGTCCACATTGTAGTTCATTTGCTTTTTAAAAGTGCGACCTAGTACTAACTTATTACTGGCCCCTTTAGTGTTTGGCAACACATAAAAGAAGACTGGTATACTTTCAGACTCGATAGAGACATCTACTTTGCATTTTCCTAAGAGTGAGTAAGTGTTGCCCCCAATGGGTTGAGTTTAGCATTTGTGGGCTGTAATTTAGGTTGACCAATGCGTGTCCAATGGCCATGCATCAAGATATTATAGTTGGCACCTTCGTCGATCAAGGCATCAAAAGAATACGTCCGTTCTACAGTGACCGTGATTCGTAGGTAGGCGGGTGCCACTGCTTCTTCATCTTGATCTGTCAGTTTGGTAATAGTGACCATGCAGACGTTGACATGGGCTTCAAGCATAGGTGGCTCGTGCAACAGATGGAAAGGAGGATAGTAATTTTTCATGCGACTGCCATTGAAAAAGCCTATTCCTTCGCCTTCGAGTGTCTCCAATTCAACATTGCCTGTTCTAGTAATTGTACGTACTCAAAAAGGTCCTAGTCCTCAAAATTTCATTTTTTGTTTATGACCCTTCACAGAGTATAGTAGAATGAGGTCCCCCTAATCAAAGTTGCATTGTTTGACATGCTTGTCAAACCATATCTTTCTTCATGCCTTCTCACAAATCAGAGCGTGGGTGGCTAAGAGTCGAGTCTCCGTGAGACGCTCTAACTCCACTAAGCGGTTGGTCCAAGCCTCTCTTCCCTCCCAACGCTCCTAGGCTGCTATCCTTAAGCTAGAAACAAAGAACTCTAAGGGTAGAATGGCCTCTGTTCCATAAGTTAGCCTAAAGGGCATCTGTCTTACAGCTGTCTTATAAGCTGTACGATAAGCCCACAAGGCCGCCATTATTTTGTTATCCCAGTCACTTCGTGATGTGGATACCACCTTCGTAAGCACGTTGACTAGGATTTTATTCGTGGATTCTGCTTGGCCATTTGCTTGAGGGTAGTAGGGTAAGGACCTTCTATGAATGATTAGGAAGGTCGAGAGCAGGTGGGATATCACCTCATTAATGAAGTGCGTGCCCTGATCACTTACTAGTTTGATTGGACAACCAAAACATGAAAGGACTTGCTCCCACAATAACTTTGCAGTGGTTCTAGCATTGTTCTTCCTAGTGGCTCTTGCCTCTGCCCACTTCGTCAGGTAATCAGTTGCCGCAATGATGTAGCGTGCCTGGGAGTACTGTGCCGCAGGACTGATAGGTCCAATGAAGTCAATGCCCCATTTTTTGAAGGGTTGTCGTGCTATTACGGGGGTCAACTCCATCGTATAACACAATATTAGTGAGTTTGGGAATCTCCCAATTCCCATTTTTTGAATAATAAAAAGGTGGCACCCGGATAACATGCCTATAAGTTTCTCAAAACCATATGATGTGACCTATCATTGGAAAGCTCTTGAAAAATGGAATCTATTGAGCTATAGAGTGCTCCATTTGGAGTTATAGTGTTCAAGTTATGACAAATCCAAAGATTTGACCACATGTCCCAAACTTATGGGAAATTCCCATATTCCCCAATATGGTATTTTATCCTTGTGCACAGGCACCTTAGTCCACTGGCACTCATCGCAGTATTTTACAAATTTAGCAACATCACGGAATAGGGTGGGCCACCATAGTTGGGATTGTAGCACCTTACGGGCTGTTGTATCCCCACTAAATTGTCCTCCAGCTATTCCACCATGCGCTTCTCTCAATACATCGTGCATCTCGTGCTCACACACACATCTATGCAACAAACTGTCTTATCCTAGCCTATAGAGTTGGCCGATGATCAGTTGGTATGGCTGGATCTTTAAGATAAGTCTCCTTATCCTGGCTTTCTCAATAGGTCTCTCAAGTAGACCGTTCTCTAACACTTGAACTACATCATCAACCCAATATGGCATCAGATCGGCTCTAAACAAGTCTCCTTCGCTAGACAGGCCAAAGAGATGAGCATCCGATAGGTCGTCAAGTATACCTTGTCCAGCAGCTTCTCCTGTGGGTATGCAGGACATGTGATTAGCCATGTAGTGATGCTTTCCCTTACGTACAACCATAGAGAAATCGAATTCCAACAGGAGAAGTAACCATCTAGCTATGCGACCTGTAGCACACGGCTTGTTCACGAGATAAAGCAAGGCTTGATGGTCAACGAAAAAGATGAAGGGGTGGCCAACAGATAATGCCTAAATTTCTTTACAGCAAACACCATGGCTAACCCTTCCCTTTCTGTAGTGGAATAGTTCATCTCTGTTTCAGTGCTGGAAAAACTCACGGGATAATCTAGGTTATGCTCACCAGGATGGCATAGAACAGCTCCAATAGCAAACTCAAAGGCATCTATGTGTACATGAAACATTATGCTCCAGTCTGGGGCTCGTAAGATTGGTGCAGTGGTGAGAGCCTTCTTCAACTCTTCATATGCACGCTAGCATTTCTCAGTCTACTCGAATATGATCAGCAGCTTATACAATGGTCTAGCAATCAGTGTGTAATTCAGTACAAAGTGTCGATAGTATCCCGTATGGCCTAAGAAACAATGAACGCCCTTGTAGTTAATGGGTGGTGTTATGTCGACAATGACCCTAACTTTTGAGAAGTCAGTGGCAATGCCGTTCCTTAATACTACGTGCCCTAGGATACATCCGTGCTTCACCCAGAACTGGCACTTTAAGGGGTTCAACGAGAGGTTGTATAACGGACACTGTTCAAAGACAGCTCTCAACTTTTCTAAGTGTTCGGCCCAACTAGAGTGTACACGTAAGTCATCTACGAACACCTCTAGCTCGCATCTAAGCATATCCTTGAAGATGGTACACATTAATTGTTAAAAGGTCGCAGGTGCATTTATTAACCCAAAGGGCATAACGATGTAGGCGAATACACCCCACTCCATGGCGAAGGCAGTCTTGTGCCTGTCATCAGGGTGCACTTGCACTTAATTATAGCTAGAGAAGCTATCCAGGAAGCTGTAGGCTTATTTGCCTGCTACCCTCTCGAGCATGTGCTCAGTATACGGTAAGGGGTAGTTGTCCCTCTTCGTAGTAGCATTAACTTTCTTGTAATTCACGCACACTCAAATTTTACCATTCTTTTTCATAACGATCACTATAGGTGATACCCAATCCGTGTGCTCAATCTCATATATAAATCCCGCCTTCAGGAGCTTATCGATTTCCTCCTTCACTGCATAGGCGTGTTTGGGATTCATAGGGTAAGGTCGTTGCTTTGTTGGCACCGCATCTGAAATCATTGGGATATTGAGAGCGGAATTTTGATGCCGAGTTTTGATGCTGAGAACTACTTAAAAATAGCTAAAATTTACAAATATCAAGGAAAAAATATTCAACATCAAAGGCGGCGGCTCGATCTAGGTCGATTTTAAGCATCAAGTGCTTGACGGGTGCCTATGCGATACTCCGGGAATTTTAGTAATTTTTTCGTGTGCCTGTGCGAGCCAGGGAAGCTGCCGGCCAGTCCAGGATGCCAAGACAAGCTAACAGAAATTTTCAGAATTGAATTCGAACACCGTATGCGAGAAAGGCCCAAAAAAAGGCCAGAAATTAAAGCGTGGCCAAGGAGGGGGCCAAAGGGGGTGCCTCTTGGGACCCCCCGCCCCCCCCCCCCCCCCCCCAAAAAAAAAATAAACGTGAGAGGAGGAGGGTGGCGTGCAGTAGGCGCACGCAGAAAAAACGCCCCCCCCCCCCCATGGATGAGATTTTGGGCTGAGAGTAGGCCATATCAATGACAAGCCAAGGCTGATCTACTCCTTCTCTGCTCCGTATCGCCGTCTCTCACACGTCCAATGGCGGGCTGTAGAGAGAGAAAGAAAATCAGTCTTTCTCTCTCCTCCCTCTCTCTCCTCTAAGGGCAGATTCATGTGGTGAAGAAGAAGAAGAAGAATGGATGACGGATGCTTGTCCAATGAAGACCGGATTGCTCCGTGGTTCAAGAGGAATGAAGATTTCTGATTGTGGACTATCATGAGCATTAGTGGCTACTGGAAATCAGTCCTGAGACATGGCAAATAAAAACCCGCAACCCGCAAAGAACGGTAATTTCATTTTTACAAAGAAATTTGATGTTTTATGCAATTTGCTTCATGAATATTTGTTCCCATGGGATGATTATGCATTATGTTGTTGTTTGCTATGAGTTTGATCAGTTTATGCTCAGAAAATAAAAAAATCATGAGTGTTGTGACTGAAATTAATGGTGTAAAACCCGTAAAACACGCGAAATAGGAAAAAATTGGGTGTTTTTGGTATATAAATGAAAAATATAAATAATGCACACCAACTAAATTTATATTTTGCTGCAAATGAACTAAGGGCCACAGACCATTACCTGTTTTGAATTTTCAGTAATTAAAAAATCCAAAAAATAGGGGAAAACCACTGAAAAATAGGGGAAAAATGGATTTTGAGTGCCGAAAATTAAGGTAAAATAAGAACCATGTTTGTGAATGTTTGTGGGGTCTGAAGCATGAGGATTTTCCTCAGTTCAGCCCCACATTTTTTTTCTAGTGTGGTCTTTTGTCCGTTTATACACAAAAAATGTGAAAAATGAACCCTAAACCGATCAATAATGCACAACCTAAACGGGTGAGGGGGTAGAGTGTATAAAAGGTGTTTAAATGCTGAATGAGATGATGAAAATCTTGTTGGTTTTTATGCATACCATTTAGGTTGGTCGATAATTAAAAGATTAAGAACCTAGTAGCACGAGGGTTTCTCGGTGCTAGGTTCATGCAACGCCGCATATGAGCAATAGTCAAATTCATTGAAAGAATGCTTTTGCACTAAGTACAATGCTGATTTTTCTTTGTTTGAGCACGTGGGCATTCACTACTTGCATAAATCATAAAGAAACTTAAAAGTATCAGGAACTCCTGGATGCATGACAATTGCTTTCTAGAGGAACATGACCCGCGTTGAGTGAGAGACAGGATATCCCAAGCTGTAGGCTAGGAGTTGGGTCCTAGGGAAAAGAAAGTGAGGGAAATGGTACATTCCTGGATACAAATAATTGGTACCTGGAGAGAACTATGTGCGATATTGTGTTATATATGTTTAGCGATGCATCGAGGGGCCAATCCCCAAGATGTAGGAGAGTCGCAGTGAGATAGCAGCAATCAGCCGTGGGAGGACCTCCTATGTTTGTACTTCATGTCATTTGGCAATGTGTTGGGACTCCCTCTGAGGAGTGTTAATTGGGTTAGAGTTGGACTACGAGACGTGATACAAACACAAGATGTTTAGGAAGATGATGTATGTGTCATCCACGCTCCTGGCCACGAGGCCATGGGGTTGTTGAGCACATGATAGAGGTCCGTCTAGTGCATGAGCCAGTGCCGGCCCGTTTTAGGTCCCATTAGTGGTGCATCTGTCGAGAGCCACTTACAAGTGGTGGTTTTCGGATCTAGGGTTTCTAGGGACCAAAGGGAAGTTGGTTTATGTCCTCTAACAAGGACCGTCAAGCCGAAATCCAGAAAGCCGAACGTGCTGAGAGGGCTAGACGGCAGTTAGAGATCGTAAGCCGTTATTCTCCTCAAAGGAGTAGTCCAATACGTATACGAAGTAGTGGTCTTAGTCACTTAACTGCTCCACCTATTCCATTAGGTGCAAGAGATGGCATAAGTTCTTCCTCTTCTCCACCAAGTTTACCCACTTCAAGTGGGAGTGTGAATCCGTCATTTCAAGCTCCTATTTCTAATCCGATTGTCACCATGGCACAGCCTATTGCGATTCCCTCAAGGACACCGGATTTACCCGCCTTAGGAATTCCCTTGCCCATTTTTAATGGGTTAGCGGAAGAGGATGCAGAATTTCACATTTGTGAATTTCAGAGATTGATGTTCAATTATCGCATCCAAGACGAGGGACATCTCATGATGTTCTTCAATATGACGTTAAAAGGAAGGGCTGCGGTTTGGTATCACAGCATTGAGTCTGTAACCATAACCACCATTGATCAATTCTATGCAGCTTTCCGAGCGGAATATGCCCCTGAAAGAGGTGGCCAATATTGGTTGTGGGTCTTGAATGTAACACGTCAAGATCCTCATGAGAATGTGAAAGCATATGCTAAGAAGTTGAAGGAAGTATTCCTTAAGTTGCAAACTTACATTCCCATTCCACCAGCTGCCCAATTGCAATACTTTTTGCATGGGTTGGACTTTAATATCCAAGTACAATTGAGCAGTGTGGCCTTAGCAGATATAGACACCGCTATTACGCGGGCAGAGGAAGTAGAAGCACGATTACAAATGGCCTACTCCTCTCGAATGAATGTTAATGGTGGTTTAGTATCCAGTGGCAATCCAGCATTGACGAATGGAAGTCAAGGGATGCCTATGACTACCTGTTGGGAGAGGGAGTGTGGTTTCGAATATACCTTTATTACCGGCTCCTCCCAGTGTGACTATGCCCATGGCAAGTCAGTTGGCTCCATCAAATGTTGGAGGCCAAGTTTCAAGTTCTAATGTTGTTCCTGTGGGTAAACAACCAATGCCAAATCAGATGGTTAGGCCAATGGAATGACGGGTTGACGATCGAGGCTACAAGTCGAGTGCATCTAATGTCCTTGGCAAAGTTAAGGACATGATGAAGCATTATACCGATATGATCTCCGAGAAATATCGACAAATAGCCGTCGATGTTAATTTCTTGAAGAAGCAACAAAATTTGATAGGGAGTCGACGCCCTGAAGAGGGTGGACCCTCTAGATTCAGTTGTAAATGGTGTGGTGGACAGCACTTCCCCAGACTCTGTCCAAATGTGAAATGTGACATTTGTGGGAAGTCAGGCCATCTAGCTGCTACCTGTTGGAGTAAGATTAGTTCTCTCAGACAAGGGAGTAAAGAACCAGGCCCTGTGAATCATAGAGCGCAAGGAAATAACTTGCAGCAAAATGATGCACCAAGACAAATATTACAGAGGGGAAAAACAAATATAGAAGAGTTGCCACAAGGCAACGGGGTCAGCCCTATTGAGGCTGTACGAGTCAATGATGCTGAAACCTCTAACTTAAGAGTCGTGAAAAGAGGCCAAAAGGCTAAAGAGGTTGGCAAAGATAATGCAAAACCGGTTGAGGCAAACCCTAAACAAGGGGATAAGGGGATGCAAGTCCAGAATTCTAGCATAGAAGGGGGACCGCTAAGAGCGGTTGACAAGAAAGGTGACCCTAAGAAGGATGAAGAAGTGCCAAGAAAGAAGGCAAGAGCCAAGAAAGAAGCACCAAAATCGGTCCAAAGACCAAAAGAGAGGATGGTTTGGCGAGAAAAGAGAGCTTTGGCTACTTATCACAACTTTGATTTAGCGAGTTCTCTTTGCGAAGTCAAACCAGATGTGAACCTCTTGCAATTGATCAAATTATCTCCAGGAGTACGCAAGGAATTTAAGAAGATCCTGTGTATCGGGTATATTGTAGAACCCTTGGGCATAGCACGAGTAGGGGAAGATTGGTTTGACCATGCTGAAAAGAACTGCCCTAGGGTTCCAGCTTATGTAGATGGAATATTAGTGGAACATGCCATTGTAGACACTGGATCCTCCGTCAACATCATGAGTTAAGAGTTGATGGAGAGGTTGGGTCTAGGCATCCAGAAAGACAGCTCCACCCTTCTGAGAATGGCCGATCATAGTCTAAGACAACCAGAAGGTTGTGTTACTAGAGTCCATGTTACAGTTGCAAGTGTAGAATGTTTCTTGGACTTTAGGGTGATAAGATTTGCAGGACGCCCTAGCTATCGAGTTTTTCTAGGTAGGCATTGGATCTTATGAACAGACTGTCAAGTCGATATACCAGCCGATCGAGTGGTTCTAGGTCGAGGTGCTAATCGAGTAATAGTCGATGCTTATCCTGAGTCTCTTCAAAGTGAGAGAGCTCCTTTATCTTCTACAGAATTAGAGACAGCGGATGATCCATCTGGTAGTGAGACATCATCCAGGGATGAATCTAAAGAGGGGTCCACTACAGAGGATATCTATCAGATAACTCTAAATGAGCCGATAGAGCCTCAAGATAGGATAAGAGATGCGGATGTGATTGAGTTAGACCTTGGCACATCGATTGATTCGTAGCCAATTAAATTAGATTCTATGCTCAGTTCAGCAGAAAGGGAGGACTATGTGTCCCTAATTCAAGAATTCCGCGATATCTTTGCTTGGAGTTATGATGAGCTGAGAGGTATTCCTCCCAGCCTAGCTGTTCATACTATTCCTGTAAAAGAAGGCAGTCGTCCTGTGCATCAGAAGGTAAGGCATATGCCTTTTGAATTGAGGGACGGGCTGTTTGAGGAGTTACAGAAGTTAAGGAAAGCTGGTTTGATCTTCCCTGTACAACACACAGAATGGTGTTCACCTATTGTGATCAGGAAGAAGAAAAATAACTAGATCCGATTATGTGTGGATTTTAGAGAGCTTAATAAGCAGACAGTTAAGGATTACTACCTGTTGCCGTTTATTGACCAGATCTTGGATCAATTAGTGGGTAGGGAAATATATTCATTCATGGATTGCTTTGCAGCATATAACCAGATGGCAATTGCAGAAGAGGACAAGTTGAAAACAACTTTTATTACGGTCTTTGGTACTTTTGTGTACCATGTGATGGCCTTTGGTTTATGCAATGCACCTGGATCATGGCAACGAACAGCAGACAAGACCTTTGGTGACATCTCCCCAGATAAGTTGAAAGTATTTATTGATGACCTGGGGGTGGCCACTGTAAGGGAAAGGATGTTGGTTATTTTGAGAAAGTGCTTTGAGCGTTGCAGACAATTTTGTATCGCTCTTAACCCACGGAAGTGTGTCTTTGGAGTACCTTATGGGCTATTGCTAGGCCATGTGGTCAGTTCAATAGGGATAGCAACTAACTCTGAAAATATCAAGGTCATAGTTGCTATGAGTCCGCCACGTACTCCAAAAGAGGTTCGTAGCTTTCTGTCATCGATAGGGTACTATCAGAGGTTTATAAATGCCTTGGCAGAAAGAACGTTGCCATTAACGAATTTATTATCCTTTAGCTGTTCATTTGAATGGAGCGACCCTTGTAAGGTAGATTTTGAGGATGTGAAACAGGAGCTAGTAAAAGCACCCGTTTTAAAAGTACCTAAAAGAGGAGAGCTATTCTATATATTTTCAACAGCCACCATGCATAGTATAAGCTGTTGTTTAGCCCAAATTTGGGAGGAAAAGTGGTATCACCAGATAGCTTTTGCTAGTCAAAAATTGGGCATTTCAGAGATCAACTATACCTACATGGAGAAGTTATGTCTTGCAATGGTCTTTGGGACTAAGAAATTTAGGCACTACATCCTCTATGAAAAGGTAGTATTCTATACGAAGGCGAAAGAACTGAGATTGCTTATAAACAAGCTACAGTCGCCTGATCATTTGGCAAAGTGGTTAATCACTTTGCAGGAGTTTGATTATGAGATTAAGAGTAAGCCACCGAGGTTGTAGGGTATTGTGGAATGCCTTGTGGATTTGGGGAGCCAAAAGAGATTTGGCTGAAGGAAGTGATATTGAGGAAATGTTTAAAATTGATACAGCTTCTATCCCATCTTGGTATGCTGCTATTACGCATTATCTATCAACAGGAGAGATGGGAGCTGGTTTGTATGGGGGATGTGAGCTCCATGAGTCCTTACCCCACCCGCGGTGTCACGTCGTGTTGGTGAGCAGGTTGATATTGTGCCATCCCGTGCCCGCGAACCTTGTGCCTTGCGCGTTTCGCGTCGTGTTACCTTCGCGAGCCTTCGTGCCGCCTTCGCAATATACTCGGGCCCTCAAGAGGGGCCCTTCGTTTTTAGCCCCGCACCACTTGTTGTTTCCTTGTGACATGTTGAGATATGCTTCCGCATGCTTGTGGGCACGCCGATAGGTGGGTGATTCCCCTTGACGCGGGCTTGTCAAAGTCTGAAAAGAGGAAAATCAAACAGCAAGCTTTGAAGTTTTCCTTGATGGCAGGGACGCTATATCAGCAAGGTGTTGATGATATCTATTGCCGATGTGTGATGCCTGACGAGGTTCCTTTTATCTTGGAGGAGTGTCATGACTCTGCATGTGGAGGGCACTTTGTGGGACGGTTGACGGCGTTAAGAGCTGGATATTGGTAGCCGTCCATCTTCCAAGATTCTTTTGAATATGTAAAGAAATGTGATACCTGTCAAAGGCATGACAGTAGAGAAAATAGGAAACGCCCACTTACGCCTATCATGGCTATCCTTCCATTTGAGAAGTGGGGCATTGATTTTGTGGGTCCTATTACTCCGTGGTCTACTACCCAGAAGAGATACATTATAGTAGCCATTGATTATTTTACAAAATGGTCAGAAGCGCGGGCGACAAGGCAAGACAATGCAAAAGAGACTGCAAGTTTCCTTTTAAAGAAGATTATCTGCCGCTTTGGTCCACCGAGAGAATTAGTGTCGGACTGTGGAACCCATTTTTTGAATAAGGTGATCAAAAGCTTGACTGAAGCTTGGCAAATCAAGCACAATAAAACGACTCCTTATAATCCGCAAGCAAATGGGCAAGTTGAAAGTACTAATAAACAGCTTGTGGGGATCTTGTCTAAGATAGTCTTTGAGAAGAAACGAGACTGGGACAAGAAGTTGTATGTGGCAGTATGGGCGTATAATACCACATTCAAGCGAGCTACCGGCCATACTCCATTCAAATTGGTTTATGGGGAAGAGTGTGTGTTACCCCTTGAAATCGAATCGCCAACCATACGGTTTGCAATTAACCATTCTTTGGGAGATGAGGATTCCCTTTTTGAACGTTTCACGACTATAGCCCACCTGGATGAGCTGAAGTTGCAGAGCTTATTACACCAGGAGGTAGCCAAGCATCGGATGAAGCGGTTGCATAACCTTAGAGCGAAGAAATATACCTTTAAAAAAGGACAGTTAGTCCTCTATTATGATGCGCGTAGGGAGCTGTTTCCAAGGAAGCTGGAACCCAAATGGGATGGCCCCTACAAGATTGTTAGGTTAGGGAAAAATAGGTCTACAGCCCTATTAGCTGATCTACAAGGAGTAGAGTTTAAGAATAAGGTTAATCTTAATAAGATTAAACCTTATTATTTCTAAGTATGCTAATACAAAGAAAATGCATTGCAGGTCCATGCTAGGAATGATTTGAGACCTGCGAAAAAGAGCTTAAAGTTGGTTGATGGGTCAGTTAATCCCTTATTTGAAGCACCCATATCTGGAGCAAAGATACCATCAGGGGAAACTCATCTGGTGGAGCAAAGGATACAAAGTGATTGAGCAAGAAGACGGAACTTTTGTGTGGGAGATCAAAGTCTTTTGCCATCACTGTTGATGAGTATCCTTGTTGAGTTCAGCGAAGAAGGTGGGATGGAGCTGTCAGTTCATCCTCTCAATATGCTAAACTTTGATTATCATAATTACAAATAGAGGAGTTCGTGATGGACGGCTGTGTAAACCCATTGTGGACGTACACATTATATTTTGACAGAGCGTCCAGGGGCCCTAATAAAAAAGGAAGTGTTGGAGTACACAGTGCGGAATCCTATTCTCTGTATGTATCATCGAATTGCTATGACCCTACTTGAGGAGTTTGAGAGAGTGTCTTTTCAACTGATTCCATGTTACTGGAATCAGTTTGCGAATTCTTTGGCAAATCTTGCTTATGAGGAAGACCTCTTCTTTAATTGTGGTCCTAGTTTGGATATTGCGATCAATGATGAAACAGGACCCGGTCGCTTGTGGGGAATGTTATCAGGGCATGCAATATATGGCAGACAATGGTTGATATGGGTGATGCAAAGAGTAGCTGAGACCAATCTACCGTTATTATCTTGGACCCATAGGTTAATTAGATAACATGTTCTGCATACGCCTCTTGCTATCTATGCAAGAGGGATGGGTCATAACCTTATGCATTTAGTTTAGGGCCACGAGCCTGTTTTTCCTCCTTGGAAAGGAGCCTATTCCTGTATATCTGGATTCTTCCAGGGAGGGATGTGTAGGTGCTATTTTATTTGATCTCGTTAGGCCAAGAGGGCCAGTTTGCGAAGGTTTAGTGTTCTATCTCATTAGGCCAAGCAGGCCGATTAAGTTTGGTAGTGAAGTGCTTTATTTCATTAGGCAAAGAGGGCCCATTGTCTATTTAGTGCAGGTGCGGTTAATGGTTTCTTGTTTTAGTTTTGTGCTAGACAGGTTTGAAGAAGAGCTTGGAAGGAGCCTTTTGTTGCGTGGAAGCTTCTCGTGGCCCTATCCAGGTGATATCTTTCCTTTATGAGTACTGTGGTTTTGTGTTATATGTGTTTGTGTACTTGTTAAGGGGATTTGCGTTTCTTATTGGGGACCGGTGTCCAAGGCATGAAGTCCCCAGGTTTAGGTTAAGTATGTCTGAGGGAGGTCGAAGTAGTCGTTGCCTCCTATAAAGACATTGTCAGGCATTGAAGGACCTGTTTTAGATGGGAGTCCTAGTGACCCTGTTCTGCTAGCCAGCTAGGCAGCCGTTCTAGGAGTTTTTGTTAGTTGTGAGGCAGTTAGAGAAGCCTGCAGAAGAAAAATAAAGATGATAAAGGAAAAAAACCCTGAATATCTCACAAGACAATAAAAATATATGAAGGTGTGTAAAAAGGGGTTTTAACCCCTATAAAAATAGTCAAGAAAAGAAAGGAAAATTTATGAGCAGATGATCATTGCCCTTACAAAGGCCTGATAGGTTCTTGGGGAGAGTCAGACCCGGGGCCAATGCCTTGTCTTCCTAGGGGTGACATCTTGCCAAAAAGAAGAAACTAAGGAAGGTTGGAGAGAAAATAAAAGTGAGCGTTAGAAAAGGATTAAGTGTCGCCTTGCGAGGGCTTGGTAGGTTCTTGGGTATCGAGACAGGTCCTGAGGCCGATGCCCTGTTCTCCTTGGGTCACTACGCTCAGCTCCCTCCTTTTTACATGCCCAAGTATGTCAATAAAATAAAACCCTAAAAGAAGCAATGTGTTAAAGAAAATACTTCTTGATCAGGCTATAGGAGTCCTCGCTTAGTAGGAGCTCCTAGTTGTGTTGTCCTTAGTTAGGTAGGTAGTTCAGACCACCACTTAGGGCAACCTCTTTGACAGTTCTTTTTAGTTTGGCCGTGTTGGAGCAGTTGGTTAGTGACTAGCTTCGGATTCTATCAGATTATGCTAGGCCTACTCCTTGTGGATGTCATGCCTTGGTTTTGTCAAGGGGTAGGGTGAGCATTGTGATGTGTTTAATATGTATCTCTTTTGTATCAGCTTGATGCTTCCTTTGGTTGTTTTGTGCAGATCTATTGTGGGGTTCAACGGACTGAGTCGTCCTATCCCATGGTCGTCAATGAGAGCGGAATTTTGATGCCGAGTTTTGATGCCGAGAAGTGTTTAAAAATAGCTAAAAATTACGAATATCAAGGGAAAAATATTCAACGTCAAAGGCAGCGGCTCGACCTAGGTCGATTTTAAGCATCAAGTGCTTGACGGGCACCCGTGCGATACTCTGAGAATTTCAGTAATTTTTTCATGTGCCTGTGTGAGCCAAGGAAGCTGTCGACCAGTCCAGGATGCCAAGACGAGCTCACAGAAATTTTCAGAACTGAATTCGGACACCGTATGCGAGAAAGGCCCAAAAAAGGGCCAAAAATGAAAGGGTGGCCAAGGAGGGGGCCAAAGGGGTGCCTCTTGGGACCCCCCCACCCCCAAAAAATTAAACGTGAGAGGAGGAGGGCGGTGTGCAGCAGGCGCACGCAGAAACCCCCCCCCCCCCCCCCCAATGGATGAGATGGAGGGCTGAGAGTAGGCCATATCAATGACAAGCCAAGGCTGATCTACTCCTTCTCCGCTCCGTATCGCCGTCTCTTGCGCATCCAATGGCGGGCTGTAGAGAGAGAGAGAGAGAAAATCAGTCTTTCGGCAGATTCATGTGGTGAAGAAGAAGAAGAAGAATGGATGACGGATGCTTGTCCAATGAAGACCGAATTGCTCTGTGGTTCAAGAGGAATGAAGATTGCTAATTGTGGACTGTCATGAGCATTAATGGCTACTGGAAATCAGTCCCGAGGCAATTTGCTTCATGAATATTTGTTCCCATGGGATGATTATGCATTATGTTGTTGTTTGCTATGAGTTTGATCAGTTTATGCTCAGAAAATCAGAAAATCATGAGTGTTGTGATTGAAATTAATGGTGTGAAACCCGTAAAACACGCGAAATAGGAAAAAATTGGGTGTGTTTTGGTATATAAATGGAAAATATAAATAATACACACCAACTAAATTTATATTTTGCTGCAAATGAACTAAGGACCATAGCCCATAACCTGTTTTGAATTTTCAGTAATTAAAAAATGCAAAAAATAGGGAAAAACCATTGAAAAATAGGGGAAAAATGGATTTTGAGTGCCGAAAATTAAGGAAAAATAAGAACCATGTTTGTGAATGTTTGTGGGGTCTGAAGCATGAGGATTTGCCTCAGTTCAGCCCCACATTTTTGTTCTAGTGTGGTTTTTTGTGTGTTTATACACAAAAAATGTGAAAAATGAACCCTAAACCGATCAATAATGCACAACCTAAACGGGTGAGGGGGTAGAGTGTATAAAAGGTGTTTAAATGCTGAATGAGATGATGAAAATCTTGTTGGTTTTTATGCATACCATTTAGGTTGGTCGATAATTAAAAGATTAAGAACCTAGTAGCACGAGGGTTTCTCGGTGCTAGGTTCATACAATGCCGCATACGAGCGATAGTCAAATTCATTGAAAGAATGCTTTTGCACTAAGCACAATGCTGATTTTTCTTTATTTGAGCACGTGGGCATTCACTACTTGCATAAATCATAAAGAAACTTAAAAGTATCAGGAACTCCTGGATGCATGGCAATTACTTTCTAGAGGAACATGACCCGTGTTGAGTGAGAGACAGGATATCCCAAGCTGTAGGCTAGGCGTTGGGTCCTAGGGGAAAGAAAGTGAGGGAAATGGTACATTCCTGGATACAAATAATTGGTACCTTGAGAGAACTATGTGCGATATTGTGTTATATATGTTTAGCGATGCATCGAGGGGCCAATCCCCAACATGTAGGAGAGTCACAGTGAGGTAGCGGCAGTCAGCCATGGGAGGACCTCCTATGTTTGTACTTCGTGCCATTTGGCAATGTGCTGGGACTCCCTCTAAGGAGTGTTAATTGGGTTAGAGTTGGACTACGAGACATGATACAAACACAAGATGTTTAGGAAGATGATGTATGTGTCATCCACGCTCCTGGCCGCAAGGCCGTGGGGTTGTTGAGCTTATGATAGAGGTCCGGCTAGTGCATGAGCCAGTGCCGACCCGTTTTAGGTCCCATCAGATATTATGGGTCACAACCCTAGGATCGACTCCTTTAAGTTCCTCCAAGGACCAAGCAAACACGTCCTCATACTCTCGTAGGAGAGCAACAAGTTTAGCCTCCTCATCCTTGGTCAAGTCATCAGCAATGAATACAGGTCGAGGCTTCTCACCTTCCCCTGCCAAGTTGACTTCCTTGACCTTGGTGAGTCCCTCAATTGGCTCATTAGTTTTCCCTTGTCTCTTTGCTCCTAGCAAAATGACCACTCTATCACCCTTCTTAAACTTTGTGAAGCGTTTGGGGAGATCCTGTAGCTTCTTTTGTCTCTCTGCTTCTGAGTCCTTAGTTCACTTCCTGGCCTCCTTCTTTAGCCATCTACGCTTTAGGTGGACTCGCAAGTCCCCTTTGGTGTGTCTGACCTTAGAGGGTTGGGGTATTTCGGGATCACTCTCCGTGCTGACTTTTGACTCGAAGTTAAACTCACATCCCTTGCTTGAGAAAGGAGTTTTGCTAGGGGGTTGTAATTCAATAGGTGTATCCGTCTTAAGCATTGGAACTACCAATGGTTGAGCCACTCCTGCCTGCTCGTAATCCATGGCTCCTATGTGCTATCACACTCCATCCACATGACTCCTCTTTCATTCCAGCCTGCCCTTTCCCTTCTAGGCCTAGAGTCTGCCTTGATCTGTTCGATCATTCTCCCTTCAGTGTCATATTCTATCATGTCTAACTCTTCTTCACTCTCGTCTCCAATAGAGTGGCAGTCCTCGTACTCCTCATCATCAGAGTCTTGCCCCTCTAACTGCTCATCATCCCCTAGGCTTTCCTCTCCAATCTCCTTTTCATAAGTGACTAAAGCCCAATTGTATAATAGGTTCAGATCGTGAATTTTGGTCCATTTCTACTCAGGCTTAGCCAAAAGATCACTTAGGGATTTTAGATTGGCAACCATGTTGCCCTTCAGTTTATCGGTCAGGTACTCTATGATTTCCTGAAGCTTGAGCTTGTTGGTGGGGATATGGAACGAGACCGGTTTTCCTGGGTTACGTGAGCTTCCTGCCATCATGCAGAGTGGCACGATGGGCTCCCTTACTAGCGTGCTTGGGGATTTAGCAACTTGCCTATATAGCTCTTCCTCATTTGAGAACGGTAGGTCAATGGTTGCCAAGACGTGCATCCAATCCTGCTCATCCTCAGGGCAAGGGATGTACTTGGTCAATGACCCATAGGGTTTGCTTGCCTATGCATCACCTTTTAGCATGGTTGAGATAGCATCAAGGTTGGCTGGGGTAGTCTTCCAGGTATCCATCTCAACCCTTACCGCTTCTGTTCTATTCCCCAAGAAGATGAGATTGTTACCCCAATCTTCAATAACTCGAGTGTTCCTCATCCAGGGTCGGCCCAGTAGTATGTCGTAGTCCACTCCCTTCATGACAATGAAGTTCATGGAAAACTACACCCCTACGACCTTCACTGGCCGGTTCTTTAGGACCCCGAATGGTCTGACCTTCATTCTGTTGGCCAATGTGACATTGAACCTAGCCGTTTCCATGGGTGGGTTTCCCTAGGCTTGTAGAACTGTGTGGCTCAAGAGACTGACAACGAGCGCCTGTGTCTACGATTCATTTTCGTGTTACATCCCCCAAGGCTAAGGTAGGTAAGACCGCATGCATCTCAGTGCCTTCCCAGAAAGCATTGACGTGCAGTGACCTTGGAATTGAGTGTAGCGTTAGGCTTGGAATCTGTGTGACTGCATCCTGCTCTTGCAAGTCAGTGGCAATGTGCTCCTCTTTTCCCTCCACCCAGTGCTTTAATTCTGGGTATTGAGGGTACGTTTGCAGGACTAGTTGATGGCTTTCATCTAGGATAGTCAGAAAATAGGTGTGTGATTCCACACTCGGTGTATCGAAGGTCAGCTTTGTCCTTGTTTGCATGTTCCCTTTCCGGGCAGCGTGATGAAATATGACCTGGATGACCGCAAGTCCAGCATGAGATTGGATCTTGGCTTGGTCCTCCAAAGCCTCTGCCTCTTCCTTTACCTAGTGCCATCACCGGTATTGGTTGGTAGTCCATCAGGATTGGATTGCCTTCCTCATCATAGGATATGTATGGGTTCACATAGGTCTCCTCTTCACCAGGTTCTCCCACATAGTGAACAGGAACGTCACTCGATGGATGGGTTATATAGGGCCCTGGTGGTCTGGGTATGCCTGTTGGGTTCATCTCTAGCCTAGTAATGGTGGTCTTGTATCATTTGGTGCTGGAAGGGCCAACTAGGCTCCCCTGCCAAAGAGGTTAGGTGGCTTGTTGCCTAAGTATGGAGGGTTGTATTGCTATGCATATGGGAATCTCCTTGGCAGTCTACAATGTAATGCGTCATGACTGAACCTACCGCAGTTTGAGCACAGCCTAGATCTAGGATCTTGGCACTCGACTGGGAGGTGGTTACCGCCACAGTGTATACATTGCACATGCAATCGCACAAGTTTCCTCATTTGGTCTTGCAATCGTGCAAGCTCCATTCTCACCTCAGCCAGCTCCTGGCCTTGGTCAACACTCTTTCCCTTATCCTATATGCTAAAGTTCTCTCTCTCTCTCTCCTGAAACTGTTGACCGCTCTGGAGCTCTCTGACTTGTACTATCCCGACTGGTGTTCCTCATGCTTTGCTCCCTAAGCTGATCGTCCACCCTTATTGCCTCTTCAAAGACTCTAGCTAACATGTCTCGGTGTAGAGTAGAGTTACTAGCCAAAGCCTTATAGAGCTCCTCACTTCTAATTCCATTTATAAATATGGTAGACACAGCCTTCTCGTTAGGTCGTTCATTTGTAGGGATCCTCTTGAAGAGGCTATGCACATGAATAACATAGTCCCTTACATCTTCCTTTTCCCTCTGACTGACATTCATCAACCGGACGATGAGATTGTCAAAGTACCCTGCCTCAAAGAATCTCTTGATAAAGAGGTCCTTAAGACGAGCAAAGTTCATGCACTCAGCTGCATCTAGACTAGTGTACCAAATTCTCCCCTTATCACCTAAGCACAGACCAAAAGCTTGAGAGTGTTGTGCAAGGTCCGTGAGACCATTTACTTCACAAACTTGTTCAAATTTCTCCACAAAGCTATATGGGTCATTGCTAGGTTCATACTTGTCTAGCTGCTTTGCTACAATAGGGATTCTAGATTGCCCCTTTGCCCCTTGCGTGACCCCTAATCCCGAGAGTAATGCGGTGGCTAAGGCTCTTGCGCTCTGCTCAGTGGAT
Source organism: Lygodium microphyllum (assembly GCF_053477565.2). NCBI lineage: Eukaryota > Viridiplantae > Streptophyta > Polypodiopsida > Schizaeales > Lygodiaceae > Lygodium > Lygodium microphyllum. The sequence goes on along the minus strand of NW_028229570.1, from coordinate 42,754 downwards.
GTATTGTCCATGAGCCGCTTGGCTACAAGTTCACTCAATGATAAGTCAGCCTCTGATGCTGCTCATTCTCTCTCTGCATTTGGCCCTGCTTTGGCTGCCCTAGCCAAGGCTAGCACACGTCGGGCCTTGTACATGTCTACATCTTGTTAGAGTTTTCTAGCCTTCTGCTTGTGGTTATAGGCAATTATGCCCCTCTAGCGCCTTTCTAATTGCCTTTCTTTCCTCTTCTAGGCTTGCTACCACTTCCTCTACTGGTTTGCCCTAAACTACCGTCCTAGTCAACAAGTCGTACTCATTGACTAACTCTTGTACTAAGATTGGGAATTCTCCCAAGTCTAGTCGGTCCTCTCCTTGTCCGCCTTGTGATCCTGACATTGCTCCCACATCCAGCTCCACCAGGTCGTTGATCAATTTGAGTAGCTCCGGCAGCGTCTGATCCTCTATGTTGTCGCCTTTTGGATCTTCGTGTCCTCTTAAGGTTCTACTAATGGGGCTCTTAGGCACCCAACTATGTTTTGGGATCTTATCCTAATAGTGGGTTCCTTGATGTTATTATATCTCCTGATGAGTTCCTTGTTATTGAAAGCAATTGTCAATCTTATTCACAAGTTGTGCTTCATGCTTTCTAGTGCTCAGTGCAAAAACAAGCTTTTTATTTTCTTGTAGTGCACCTTTGGTGATAAAATCAAACGTGAGGTGCAGATGCAGAAAATGCTCAATGCAAACTCCACTCTTCCCCTCACGTTCATAGCCTAATATGGCTCTAAGCGCAGGTTCTGGCTGATCTAAGGTCTTATTGAAAGTCCATGCTATGTTCTCTATTCTGCTTCAGGGTTGGTTGGTTGGTTACCGAAAGTCAAGTCAAGTTCTAAATTCGGTCCGCTCAGTGTCTAGCTATTTGAGGTGAATCCTCAGTTATCATGTCTGGTCTCTGGCTTCTAAGGGCTAAATTGGGTTTCTAGGGGGGGTCAGAGATGTGAACAGTGTGGCTAGGACTGTCAGGCAAGTTCAAAAACCCTCTATTTTAAGTTCTGGTGAAGTGGTCCGATTTTGGAAATCGGACGGGCTGGTCTGATTTTGAGACTTGGACAAGGTAGTCCGATTGTGAAAATCGGATAGTCCAATTTCTACTTTGGTCTGATTTCCCTAGTCGAACAAGGGGGTCCGGCTCTTGCGATAGGACGAGTTGTCCGATTGTGGTGCTGGATGTCTGACTGCTAGAATCGGATTGGACGGGGTGGTCTGATTCTCGCAATCGGACGAGGTGGTTTGATTCTTGCAGTTAGACAGTCCGACTCTAAAAATCGAGTGGTCTGATTCTGGGAATCGAACCTAGACAACTTGGTCTGACTGTGCAGACGACAGCCCGCAGGTTATGCACAATGACACAAGCTCAGTGCCTACTCCATGGAATCATCCAGTGCCTTCTAGATAGGTGCAAAACACTACAAGGAAATGCCAAATATACTTGGAATCACTGTGGTACTCGAATCGAATGGCACTCTAAAATTTGTGCCCCTATTTCCTTGTTTCCAGCAGAGCAAAACCCTTTCTGTTTTTCTTCTTTTTCCTATCCTAATCTTACCTAATGCAACAAAAATCAAAAATAGAGATGATGGGTGGTCCTACTCTAATATTCAACAACAAATCAAAATACTTACTTGCTCCAAGGATTAAAACCTCCTAAATCTCCTAACTATCTCGAGCACCGGTTCGGGCTGCAAACCCTACTTCTATGCTCAATTTGATGCACGCAGCAATCGAGGCTCGATTCTGTCAGTCCCGACAATGGAACCAAAATGAAGGGGAGCTACGAAGCTCTACCTCGAGACCTACGGACTGCTCATTGATCAAGGGTTTCAAGCCAAGCGGCCATGGCTACCTCTCACATAGCCGACGTTTAATGCCTACCTTACGGGTGTAGTGAGCTTACCTTGATGGTCAATCGAGTTCCCTCCTCTCTCTTGCACTCCGATAGCTCCACGATCCTTGCGGCAAGCTCAAACAACCTCAAGCCCTCTCCGTCAAGCTCCATCCTCCATAGCCGCGCGAGAAAAGAGAAGAGAAGAGAAAAAGAGAAGATGAAGAGAGAAGATGGGGAGCTTCTTCTCCACGATCCCTCACTCTCACACACTCACTCCCTCACTCCCTCACTCCCTCACTCAAGCACAAGCAAGAAGGCAAGAAACAAGAGAAGAAGAAGAAGAAACTTTGGACACACACAAGAATGAGCTTCTCATTCACTTTTCAACTTTATATACAAAACCCTAAATCCTTTTTGGGCAGTCATCCCCTTATCCCCTTTTTTACATGGCCGGCCGTGGCCTAGGCCCTTTTTCCCATTATCCTTCTATCTTCCTAGCTTCCTTTCCACTGCCCGTCTATATTTACAAATTGCACAGGTGAGAGCCTAGCGCTCCCTAAATTAAATCACGATGCGCTTGTGCTCTTTTACAAAAGTATTGACTTGCGCTTTTCCTTGTGCACCTTTTCCCTTATTTAGGACTTTTATGCGCTTCTTGTGTTTCTAGATTTTTCTTAGCGCGCCTTCGTCCTTCATTTCACTTTGCCTTGGCCTTTGTCTTCTGCTTTAGCTTTTCCAGATTTTCCACCTTGTTCGTTTTATGGTTAACAATAAGCTATTAAGAGCAAGATTCATTCATGAAATTCAGCACACATACTAGGTTTTTCCCATTATGATTGTATTGAAGAAGAATGGAAAGATCAAAGTGTGCATCAATTATAAGAAATTCAACGCTACTACAAAGAGAGACAACTATCCATTGTCATACACTGAGCATATGCTCAAAAGAGTAGTTGGTAAAGAAGCCTACAGTTTCCTAGACAGCTTCTCAGTTTACAATCAAGTGCAAGTGCATCTTGATGACAGGCATAAGACTGCATTCGCTAATGAGTGGGGTGTCTTTGCCTACATAATCATCCCTTTTGGACTGACAAATGCACCATCCACATTTCAACAGCTCGTGTGCCATCTTCAAGGACATGCTTTGGCAGGAGTAAGAAGTGTTTGTAGATGACCTATGTGTTCACTCGTGTTAGAAAGAACAGGTCCTAAAAAAACTTCACAGAGTTTTGAGCAACACAGATTGTATCAGAACCCCCTTAAGTGCTAGTTCTGGGTAAAGCATGGATGCATCCTAGGGCACGTGGTGTCCAAGAACGACATTGCTCCTAACTTCTCAAAAGTTAGCATTATTATCGATCTTCCACCACCATTCAATTACAAGGGATTTCAATACTCCTAGGGCATACATGATACTATTAACGATTTTCGTTGCACTCTACATTAATTGCTAGACCACTCTACGAATTGCTAATAATATTCAAATGGACCGAGGAATGCCAACGTGCATATGAAGAGTTGAAAAAGGCTCTGACAACCGCTCCAATACTACAAGCCACAGACTGTACCATAATCTTCCACGTTCACATCGATGCCTCAAAGTTTGCCATGGGAGCTGTGTTGTGCCATCCTGGTGAACACAATTTAGACTATCTAGTGAGTTTTGCTAGCAGACAACTCAAGGATACTGAAATGAGCTATTCCATGGCTGAGAGAGAAGGTTTTGGCCATGGTGTTTGCTATAAAGAAATTTTGGCATTATCTTTTGGCTACGTCTTTTACTTTCTTTGTTGACCATCAATCCTTGCTCTATCTTGTTAATAAACCTTGCGCTATAGGATTCATTGCTTGATGGTTACTTCAGCTTTTAGAATTTGACTTCTTTGTGGTTGTGCGCAAGGGTTAAAAACATTACATGGCTAAGCACATGTCCTACATACCCACAAGAGAAAGTGTTGGACATGGTGTCGACCCATCGAGAAGGCCCAACTTAGGAAACTCATCCTCAAAATACAACATTATCAGTTTTGATAGCAGGTCAGCTCTATAGGATAGGGTAGGATGACTTGCTATTTAGGTGTGTATATGAGCATGAAATGCATGACATACTTGTAGAAGTACACAATGGAATTTCCAGAGGACACTTTAGCAGCGAAGACACGATAGCCCGTAAGGTACTGCAGTCTCAACTATGGTGGCCTACACTTTTTCAAGACGTAGCACGATTTGTAAAGCACTGTGATGAGTGCCAATGGACCAAGGTCCCTGTTCACAAGGATAAGATGGAGCTAACCCAATCATTGCAAGATAGCCTTTTGAAAAATGGGGAATTTACTTCATCAGGCCAATTATTCCCATAGCACAATACTCGCAAGCCAAGTACATCATATTTGCCACACAGACTACCTCACAAAGTGGGCAAAAGCACAAGCCACTAGTAGAAAGAACAATGCTACAACCACATCTAAGTTCCTTTGGGAGCAAGTGATCTCACGATTTGACTGCCCTATTGAACTAGTTAGTGATTAAGGCACTCATTTTCATCAATGAAGTGATTACCTCCTATCTACATTTTTTATCGTTCATCAAAAATCCTCACATTACTACCCTCAAGAAAATGGCCAGGCAGAATCTACAGTAAGATCTTAATGAATGTCTTGACCAAATTAGTCTCTACTTTGCGTAGCAACTGGGACAACAAGCTGATGGCAGCCTTATGGGCCTATCAAATAGCCTATAAAATAGCTATAGAAGGACATACTCCCTTTAGGTTGACCTATGGAACTAAAGCCATTTTACTAGTATAATTATTTGTCCCTAGCCTAAGAGTAGCTATTCAAAAGGGATGGGATGGGAAGGAGGCATGGATAGAATGCAAGAATGCCTATCAAAGACTCGACTTCTAGCTACCCATGCATTGATTTGTGAAAAAGCATGATGTAAGAGTTGGTTTGACAAGCATGTCAAGTAGTGAGACTTTGATTAGGGTGACCTTGTGCTATTATACTCGGTGAAAGGCCACAAGAAAAAGATGAAGTTCAGGGATTAGAGCTTTTGCGAGTTGCACCATTAGCCAAGCTGGCAATGGGGAGCTTGAAACACTAGATGGAGAGGGCATAAGCATCTTCAATGGTAGCTGCATAAAGAAGTACTACCCTCCTACACATCCATTATACGAGCCTCCCATGCTAGAGACGAGGATGAAGAAGCAGTGGAACTTGATTACCTCCGCATAATAGTCACTGTGACCAGTTGTGAACACATAGTTTTGATGCATTGATCGATGAGGGAGCTAATTTCAATGTCTTAACTCATGATCATTGGACTCAAATCAGCTGATCACAACTATAGCCCATGAGTGCTAAACTCGGTTGTTTTGGGGGCCAAATCATACGCACTTTTGGAAAAGTGCAAAGTTGCAATCTCTATCGAGTCTGAGAGCATACCCATGATCTTTTATGTGTTGCCAAATAAAAAACATGCTGCTAAGGAATCATTATTAGGATGTTCCTTTTAAAAACAAACCCATTGCAATGTCAACTATGAGTCACAATGCATTCTCCTTACCATCAGCAATGTCTACATAGTGACAGCTTCCAACAAGGGTAGCATGGCTTCATCAAAGCCCACAAAGCCACTAATAAAGAAATCCACAACCAAGTCTAAGGAGGGGGTTTGTGACTTGTCACAACCAGCCAAGTCTTACCGCCAGCAAACCGCTGAGAGAAAAGCCAAAGCCCATGAACCCAAGTTCAAATGGGTACCTAACATCAAGGACTACCACCTAGAAGCAACTAAACATGACATCACAAGGCTAGGAATTCAAACTCAAAACCTAGGAGGCAAAGAAGGGCAAAAAAGACTAGAAGAAGATAACCATGAGCTAGTTGGAATGCAAAGGGAGTACAAGCTCCTCGTACTATAGTAGGCAGAGCTCAAAACGTAGATGAGAAGGCTCCATGAGGACATGGAAGAGCTCGTCGCACTAGAGGCAAAGAGAGTGCAAGAACAAGAAGAACATCGAAGAGAGAGGGAAGAAGTGGAGTATAGAGTGCAAAGGGAAATAGAGGAACAAGGGATATTGAGAAGAGAGATCGAGCACCTAACAAAGGAGAAATAAGAAATTGCGCAAAAATGGAAGGGGTACTAACCAACGATAGTGGCCCTATCACAAGGGCAAAGTGAGGGCCTGGAAGAAATGAAAAAGAAGGCAAAGGAATGGGAGGCCAAGAGCGATAAGAAAGTGAAGGACCTAGCAAGTCATTTGGCCCTTGTAGAAGGAAGGAAAATACTAGCAAAACACAAGGCAAACACCGCTCAAGCCAATCTAGAGGCCCAGCAACATGCCTTCCTCAGCATAATCTTGGACATCACACTCTCTAAAGAGGAGGAGGCAGTTGATGCGCTTAAAAGAAAGTTGAAAATAGCTTGCAAGGCGATAAAGCAAGGGTTGTGCTCCCAAATCTAGGACACATCTCACTTGGCAAGATTAGCAAGAAGATATATTGAGAGTGGGCTTAATGCTGCAAGAGGTTAACGCATTAGGACTCCAAGAGGAACACCCACACGAAGCAGAAGTAGAATCAATGGGGTGCAACAAGATGAGGAGTGGATTCCACCACCTCCCTTGCCACAGCCAGAACCGCCTAAAGATACCACAGTGGAAAGGAAAGTAGAGGCTAAAAAGAAAGGAGCTAGAATGCTTAGACAAGCATGCAAAAGAGCAAAGATGCAGCTGCCTACAATCCCATAGCCTCCTATCCCACGGAAGAAAGGCTGCTCACCCATGAAGTGGAACACAAAGCTGTCAATATGGGAGTAGTGGAAAAACAACCGCCAACCCTTTGATTTCACTTTCTGATACCCAGTGGTCTTGAGCAAAGTACTATCCACCAATGCGGTAAAGGAAGTGATCGCCATGGGAAGAAGGCTTGGTGATCGATGGCTCGCCAAAAGAGAAAATAATCCAACCGCATGGCGAATGGAATCTCTAGACTACTAGGAAAATATGGTTGAGGAGATACCCCACACGGTGAAAGGCTATGAATCCCAACCTAAATGGAGGAGAAGAGTCTAGAACAGTAATGTAGATGCCTGGATGTCATTTTGCGGCTCCCTACCCTTCAAGCAAAATGATCCCATCTACCTACTATATCCTTGGAGGGTAGGAGTATATTTCGATCCTGACATCCATAGCCGATACGACTTCCCTAAGATCCACATTGACAACACAACAAAACCCAAACAAGCACTCACTTTCTCAGAAAAAGATCTATGGGACTCAATGGCCAACTTCTTAATGGAATTCTTTTCCTGCCCAAACCTCACCTTTGTAACAACATGTAACTATATTAGATTACTTAGGACACTCCTCAAGCAACCCCCCGCACTAGTAGAGTACCATCTTTTGCCACTCTTTTTTGACATTAATGCGGGAATAGATAGATGTGCCATGACTTGACTGATGTTGCGTGCTACGCTACTCTAGTCATTTTGCATGGCCCTCATTGAGGACATGAACGATAGCCATTTTACTAACTATAGCCATCCATTTTTGTCCACACCCCTCTCCATGTTAGGACAGGCCAAAAAAGGTATATGCTAAGTAGGAACTCCTTAGTAAATCATTGAAGCCCCTACCTCCCCATCTCACACTCAAGAGCCCGAGGAATAGATCCTCTATTTTTCACTGCCCTTGAAGGTCATAATAAAGAAAATAAAAAAAAGAAGAGAAAATAAAATGGGAACAAAGAGGAAAAGAGAAGCACCCTTGAGCAAAGCAATCGGACTACCTCACTTCACACAGACCACAGGCACTGCATCTAGGGGTTCTCAAGTTAGGAGTGTCCAGTGGCTTCAGTCGGCTGGCTCCATCCCTAACCCCCTAGCCCTTTTTGATTCCCCATTACACATGCTTTAGGGCACATCAAGGGCAGGACATACCTAGGGAAGGTCACACTTTCCTATGGTTAGAGACTTGTCTCCATAAGCCGCACCCACAACACATCCCTTATGCATGAATTGGGTCCTCGAGTATGGGACACCACCCCAGCTTGCGTGCAATGAGACCCAGCACCCGGTTCCACTCGCACTAGCACAATACACCACATATTAAGATAGACACACCCCCTAGGTAGCGTAGTTCTTCTCTTCTAAGACATGACAGATGTTGCAAACCACCAGCATCGGAGGCCCTGCCATCCACGCAATATATCCTCAGCCCCCAACAACACAATCATTTGCCAAGCTTCTCACCCAATCCCCACCCACACAAAGCCCGACAACCACCCAAGCAACAAGCCCTCATCAGTAAAGCCCCATAAGTGCTATGGGATTGGCACTTGTCTAGGAGGGGGTAATGTTAACCCCAGTTCGAGAAGAAGTCAAGAATGCGAATGCAATGGAAGAAGCAAGGTGAAGAATAGCTAAAAGCGCAAGGGAGGTCTCAATAATCAAGACAATGAAAAAATCACATTTTTAAATGCAAGGCGCCCCTAAAACTATTATAAAATAGCACCATGCGCCCTCTTGTGAAAATTGTAAAAGGTAGGTGTGCATAGGTAAAGAGATAAAGCAAATAGAAGGAGATGGAAAAGAGGACCTTGCTACAATGGCTGGTCATGTAAAAAAGGGATGACCGCCCAAGAGGGATTTAGGGTTATGTATAAAAGCCAAAAAGTGAATAGAGAAGCTCATTCTTTGGTGTGTGGCAAAAATGGATGCATCTTCTTCTCTTCTCTTTGATTGCTTGTGTGATTGAGGGAGGGAGTGTGAGGGAGTAAGGGAGTGAGTGTGTGAGGGTGAGGGATCTTAGAGGTGAAGCTCTCCATCATCTCCTCTCTTCTTCTTCTCTTCTCTTCTCTTCTCTCATCTCATGTACAGCTATGGATGATGGAGCTTGAAGGTAGAGGCTTGAGGATGCTTGATCTTGCATCACGAATCATGGAGCTACCGATGTGCTTGAAGGAGGAAGCAACTCATCCAGGCATCGAGGTAAGCTCACTACACCCCAATAGGATTGAAGGCACATCGACTAGGTGAGAGATAGCCATAGGTGCTCACTTGAAACACTTGAAGAAATAAGAAGTCCATGGATCTTGGCACAGACCTTAGGGCCAATGAGAATGGCAAGAGACCAAACTTACATATTATCAAGCCAAATTTGTAAACGAGAGTGCAAGAGCCGCATAGTCACTTTACCTTTGCACTCGTATTGTTTTCCAGCACTTGAAGTACACCTAAGAAAAGTTGAAAGCTTGTTTGCGTGCACTAAAGAGAGTATACACGCACACACACACTGAGTGACTATAAATTGAGGATTGTTTGTAATTAACAAGGAATGCACTCAGATGTAACCCTAGAATGAACTCACAAGTAGACCCTAAGACATAGTCCAGTGATCGAAATCCCAATCATAGGACCAAGCAAAAGACACAATAATAGAGAAGCTAGACGCAGCAAGGACAGACATCATTGGAGGAGTGGATCTACCCAATCTAATCAATCTCATTGACGAAAAGCATCCTCTACTTTTAAAATCATGCCATCAATCCCATTTGGGTTGTTTGGTATCAAGACACTCTCGACCGAGAGGCCAAACCCATCCCGTTGCATGTCATGACCCGCAAGTTGGCATATCATTCCCAAGGTCTAGCAACGTAGATGCAACCAAAATTTGTGGAAAAGCAAGCAGCTAACAACCTTCTCACCAAGTTAGTGACCACCCCTGTGACTCTAAGCCTAGGAGACCTACTTAAGCAATGCCTGATGTTGGGGCAAGAGTTGAAATAGTGGGTTGAAGGTTCAATGGAGCAAGCTACCACTGACTTGCATGGACATGATGCAAAGACACAAATACTGAGTCTGATGCTACACTCAATGCCCAACTCCTTGCACGTCAATGCTTTTTGGGAAGGTAAGAAATGCATACTATCTTACTGGTCTTAGCTCTTGCAGATACCACAAGAAGGGGAATTGTAGATACGGAGGTAGGAGTTAGTGTGCTCAGCCACGTAGTGCTCCAAGGTTGGAGTAACCCACCTGTTGAGAATGTTAGGTTTAATGTCATGCTAGCTAACGAAATGAAGGTAAGTCCATTCGGAATGCTAAGAATTAGCCCTTGAAGATCGCAGGAGTCCAATTCTCTGTTGAATTTATAGTCATGAAGGGGTGGACTATGACATCCTGCTAGGCTAGCCCTGGATGCGCAATGCACAGGTCATAGAGGATTGGGATAATCGTCTAATCTTCTTAGGCAGTAGAACAAAGGTAGTGAGGGTAGAGATGGACACTTGGAAGACAACACCAGTTGACCTAGGTGCCATCTTAGCCATGCTGAAGGGTGACACCCAGATTAGAAAACCCTATGGGCCGTTGACTAAGTATATCTCTTGTCTAGAAGATGAGCAAGATTGGATGCATGTGCTAGCCACTATCGATCTACCATACTCGAACCAAGAGGAGTACAAGCAGGCTACTAAGGCAATCGGTAAGCCCAAAAATGAACCTTCATTGACAATCTGCATGATGGCCAAAAGCTCAAACAAATGACCAAACCTTGTCAAATTCCATATCCCCAGCAACAAGTGAGCACTCCTTGAGATCCTAGAGCATCTGACAAAAAAGCTAGCATGCAACCCAACCACTAACTTTAAACCTCTCCAAGATCTCTTGGATGAACCTAAGTGGCAATGGACCAAAATGCACGACTTAAAATTGATGTACAATTGGGCCTTAGTCATCGACGAAAAGGGGGAGCTATATCAAGACTTAGGAGATGATGAGCAGTCGGATGAAGATAGCACTAATGATGAATACAAGGAATGTTGTTCCCATAGTGACCAGAGTGAAGGAGAGATGGATACCATAGAATACAACACTGAGGCGATTGATAGAACACATACGAGCAAACTCCAAACCAAGAAAGAAGAATGTTTTTAAGATTGAGAAAGGATTGCAATTGCACATGGTTGGAACACGTAGGAGTGATGGATTACAAGCAAGTAGGCCTAGCCCAACCAAGTGCCGCACCATTATTCAAGATAGATTCACCCTCTGAGCTACAACTTCTAGGAGAGACTCCCTCTTCTAGTGAAGATAGAGAGTTTGATTTTGAGTCCAAAGTATTCTCAGATAGTGATCCTGCAATTCTTCAACCTCCTAAGACTAGACACACCAAAGGGGACCTACCCATTCACCTAAGCCACCAAAGGTTTAGGGAGGAAAGGAGGAGGGGAGAAGGAGCCAGGCAAGTGTAGACTCAGCTCAATAAGGCCTTGGTGGAGAAGGTGCTAGGTCTAGAATCCAAGCTGGAATGGAGACAGAAGCGGGATGTCTATGCCATGCTGAACATGAAAAAAGAACAAGTCTTAACAAACAATGGCATAAGCATTGAAGACATCCCTGACACCCAGAAATCACAATGCAGGAAAAAGTCATCCATTCCCTCTTCTCTAGCCAACAATACAACTCCATCATGCACAGAATCAATGTGCCTATGCTGGAGAGCTTGGCAGCTCCTGCATTGGATGAAATAGACTAGAACGACTACGTGCAAAAAACCATCAATCAATCCACTAAGGCACTAGCCCTAGGAAGCAAGCCAGCTGGTGGAGAATCCCTAACTTCAAAGGGAGCTAAGAGAAAGAAACCATCATCCAAGGCCTCATTCATTGGGTATGGGGGAATCTTGACTGCTCTCATCCAAGAAGCTGTGAAGGAGGTGTGTAAGACAGAGAGGAAGGAGATGATCAAACACCTGGAAGGTCACCTCCCCATTGAGAACAAGAACACTCAAGTGAAAGAACAATTAGCAACAAGGAGGGAGCACCAGAAGCCTAGTCCAGCAAAAGGAAACCAAAAAAGCCCAAGAAAAAGATGACACTAGAGAAGCAGGAAGAGAGAATGACAAAAAAGGAGAAGAAAGAGCTAATAAAAGTGCAAAGAAAGTCCAAGAAATCCAAAGAAGAGAGAAGAAAAAAAGAGAAGATTGAATTGCAGAGAATAACAAAAGAATCGAAAAGGGTAGAGGAGGAATGGGGAAGGAAGGCAAAAGAAGGAGACGAAGAGTTGAGAAGAACGAAAGAAGAGGACTTGGCACAAGCTGTGCACATGTCAATCGAGTAGCAATGCAGGTACGAGCAGTTGGCAGTGATGAGCCCACCAAGACAAGACAGTACGGGGACCAATGGCCAAGTACCAGAAGACTTTCCTCCACCCATTCTAGAGGGAAAAGGCAAGGCCACACTCCACCCGATCCCATCCACCATGTGGCTAGCTACCCCAACCATTGCAACAACACCAGGCACCCCAACCACAGTTGACTCCAGCAACCTCATGGTGTGGGTGCAATTCTTCGTTGATAAAGCACATACCCCAACGCCCGACTCTAGTGCAAGGACCCCAATGATAGGAATGAAAAGATCAACAGCTCTTGCAAATGCCGAATTCCAACAGGGGACCAAGCAACAAAGAGTTGAGGTTACCACCACCATGGGGCTGCAGCCCACTAATTAAGATAAGCATGTCAAGGAGCTTTACGCTCAATTGGAAAGAGCAAAGGAGGAGAAGAAAGGCGTAGTGGTAAAGCTAGAAGCTGAAAGAGAAATGTCAGTTGCCTTCCAACTAGAAAAGACACGCCAAGTGGCCATGCAACAAAAAGAAATCAAGGAGCTAAAAGTGAAACTCAAGGCCAAGGAAGATAAGGAGGAATAGTGGCAAAAAAGACTAGAAGAAGAGGACCACGAGGTAGTTGGAATGCAAAGGGAATACAATCTCCTACTCCTACAACAGGCAAAGCTCGAAACACAGATGAGAAGGCTCTAGGAGGACATGGAAGATCTCGCCGCACTAGAGGCAAAGAGAGCACAAGAACAAGAGGAACGTCAAAGAGAGAGGGAAGAAGTGGAGTATAGAGTGCAAAGGGAAATAGAGGAACAAGGGAGATTGGGAAGAGAGATCAAGCACCTAACAAAGGAGAAATAAGAAATTTCACAGAAATGGAAGGGGTAGGAGCCCATGATAGTGGCCCTGTCACAAAGGCAAAGTGAGGGTTTGGAAGAAATGAAAAAGAAGGCAAAGGAATGGGAGGCCAAGAGCGAGAAGAAAGTGAAGGACCTAGCAAGTCATTTGGCCCTTGCAGAAGGAAGGAAAATACTTGCAAAAAGCAAGTCAGACACCGCTCAATCCAATCTAGAGGCCCAGCAACATGCCTACCTCAGCATAATCTTGGACATCACACTCTCTGAAGAGGAGGAGGCAATTGATGCGCTTAAAATAAATTTGGAAGTAGCTTGCGAAGTGATAAAACAAGGGTTGTGCTCCCAAATCTAGGACACAAGCCTCAATTTGTGTTGGCAAGATCACTAAGAAAATTTGTTGAGAGCAGGCTTGACACCGCAAGAGGTTAATGCATTAGGCCTCCAAGAGGAACACCCACACAAAGCAGAAGCGAGACCAACAAGGTGCAACAAGATGAGGAGTGGATTCCACCACCTCCCTCGCCACAGCCAGAACCCCCTAAAGATACCATGGTGGAAAGGAAAGTAGAGGCTAAAAAGAAAGGAGCTAGAATGCTTAAACAAGCATGCAAAAGAGCAAAGACGCAGCCTCCTACAATCCCATAGCCTCCTATCCCATGGAAGAAAGATTGCTCACCCATGAATTGGAACACAAAGCTGTTAGTATGGGAGTAGTGGAAAAACCACCGCCAACCCTTTGATTTCACTTTCTGATACCCAGCGGTCTTGAGCAAAGTACTATCCACCAATGCGGTAAAGGAAGTGATCGCCATGGGAAGAAGGCTTGGTGACCAATGGCTTGCTGAAAGAGAAAAGAATCCAACCACATGGCGAATGGAATCTCTAGACTACTAGGAAAATATGGTTGAGGAGGTACCCCACGCGAAGAAAGGCTATGAATCCCAACCTAAATGGAGGAGAAGAATCTAGAATGGTAATGTAGATGCCTGGATGTCATTTTGCAGCTCCCTTCCCTTCAAGCAAAATGATCCAATCTACCTACCATATCCTTGGAGGGTAGGACTATATTTTGATCCTGAAATCCAGGGCTAATACGACTTCCCTAAGATCCACATCATCAATGCCACAAAACCCGAACAAGCACTCACTTTCTCAAAACAAGATCTATGGGACTCCATGGCCCACTTCTTAATGGAATTCTCTTCATGCCCGAACCCTGCCTTTGTAACAACATGTAACTATATTAGACTACTTAGGACACTCCCCAAGCAATCCCCCACACCGACAGAGTACGATCTTTTGCCACTCTTTTTTAACATTAATTCGGGAATAGATAGTTGTGTTATGACTCGGTTGATGCTGTGTGCTTCTCTACTCCCGTCATTTTGCATGGCCCTCCTTGAGGACATGAACGATAGCCATTTTACCAATTATAACCATCCATTTTTGTCCACCACCCCTCTCCATGTTAGGACAAGCCAAAAAGGGTATATGCTAAGTAAGAACTTCCTTAGTAGATCATTGAAGTCCCCCTATCTCCCCATCTCACACTCAAGAGCCTGAGGAATAGATCCTCTATTTTGTACTACCCCTCTAATGTCATAATAAAGAAAAAAAAGAAGAAAATAGAAAAGAAGAACAAAGAGAAAAAGAGAAGCACCTCACAAGGAAAGCAATTGGACTACCTCACTTCGCATAGACCACAGTCACTACATCTAGGGTTCTCAAGTTAGGAGTATCCAAAGGCTTTAGTCGACCGGCTCAAACCCCTAGCCCTTTTTGATTTCCCACTACACATGCTTAGGGCACATCAAGGGAAAGACGTACCTAGGGAGGTCACACTCTCCTCTACGGTTAGACATGTCTCCCTAAATAGTACCCACCACACCTCTCTTATGCATGAACTAGGTCTTCAAATGTGGGACACCACCCTGGCTTGCCTACAATGAGACCCAGCTCAAAGTTCCACTTGCACAAGCAGAATGTACCACACGGTAAGATAGACACACCCCCTAGGTATTGTACTTCTTCTCTTCCAAGAAATGACGGATGTTGCAAACCACCAACATTGGAGGCCCTGCCATCCACACAACATATCTGCGGCCCCCAATAACACAATCATTTGCCAAGCTTCTCACCTAGTCCCCACCCACACAAGGCTCATCATCACCTCAGCAACCACCCAAGCACTAGGCCCTCATCAATAAAGCCCCATAAATGCCATGGGACTGGCACTTGTCTAGGAGGGGGTTAATGTTAACCCCAGTTTGAGACAAAGTCAAGATTGCAGATGCAACGAAAGAAGCAAGATGGAGAACAGCTAAAAGCACAAGGGAGGCCTTAAAAATCAAGCCAAAGTAAAATTCGCATTTTTAAATTCAAGGCACCCCTAAAATTATTGTAAAAGAGTGCCAGGCTCCCTCATGTGCAAATTGTATCAAGATTGTGGGAGAGAAGGAAGGAGTCTCACTTGTAGCTTTCTTGCTTGCACAATGGGGGAATACACACAAAGGTGGAGGCTGAAAACAGTTTTCCTCTTCTTAGTTGTGTAAGCCAAAAAGAACTCTAATACAAAGAAATAGAAGAACCCTATATATGGGTCTCAAACCAAACTCAACTAACTAAGGTGGCATACTAACTGAGCCACGAACTAGAGTAGATAAGGATAGCTATCATGTAGCTATTATTCATGGGCGGTGTACCAACCGCATCTGCAACTGACAAGTCGGTGACATAAATACACAACGGTCACCTTGGTGTATCACGAGTGGAGCTCGATATCTCAACACTCCCCCTCGAGCTCAATCCCAATTCCTGCACACCAAGCAGGTCTTTGAACTTGCGCAGCTTCTCTGCGCCCAATGCCTTCGTAAATATGTCAGCTACCTGATCCTCTGTGCTGACATAAACTAGATCAATAAGACCTAGTAAAACCCTCTCCCGCACATAGTGATAATGCACCTCAATGTGCTTTGTTGATAGACTGGGTTATTTGCCAAGTGTATACTACTCATGTTGTCACAATAAATGACAACTGGCCCATCTGTAGACTGATGCATATCATAAAGTAACTTATGCAACCAAGCTACCTCACATGCAGCCATTGCTGCACCCCTGTACTCAGCCTCTGTGCTCGACAAGGCAACTGTAGGCTGTTTCTTGCTGCTCCAAGTGACTGCAGCACTCCCAAAAGAGAACACATATCCACTGGTAGATCGTCTATCAGAAATGCTACCAGCCCAATCAGCATCAGTGTATCCATGCAACTGTATCTGAACCCCAGTCTCATAAAATAGTCCATACTGCAATGTGGACTTCACATACCTGAGTATGCGTCTAGCCGCATCCAAATGCGGTTTCCTTGGAGCCTGCATAAACTGACTTACCAATCCAACAGCATAGCTCAAATCTGGCCTGGTAATAGTCATATAAATCAAACTTCCTACTATGCGCCTGTACATAGTAGGGTCTTCCAGAAGCTCACCTGCATCTGTGCTCAGCTTCACATTCTGCTCCAAAGGAACTGAAATAGGCTTACAGTCTGTCATCCCATATTTGGACAGCATGTCCAATCCATACTGCCTCTGCAAGAGCTATATCCCACTTGGTGATCTAATCACCTCAATGCCCAAGAAATAACGCAGCTCTCCCAAATCCTTCATCTCAAACTTCTGCTTCAATAGCATTTTCACATGAAGGATATCTTCATCACTGTCACCTGTCATAATCAAATCATCAACATAAATGACAAGTAGCATAATACCTTTCTCTGTTTTTCTCACATAAAGTGAGAAATCTGCCTTGGAAATCTGAAAGCCAATAGTGACAAGATACTGTCCTATCTTGTCAGACCATGCTCTAGGTGCTTGCTTCAAGCCATACAAGGCTTTCTTCAACCTGCAAACAAAATCAGGATGAACAGCATGCACATAACCTGGTGGCTGCTCCATATAGACCTCTTCTTGCAAATCACCATGCAAGAAGGTGTTCTTTACATCCATCTGATGTAAAGACCATCCCTTTGATGTAGCCATAGCAATGACTGCTCTTACGGTTGCCATCCTTGCAACCGGACTGAATGTTTCTTCATAGTCAATGCCATATGTTTGTGCATACCCCTTGACTACTAATCTTGCCTTGTATCTGTTCACAGAACCATCTGCATTGTGCTTCACCTTATAAACCCACTTACAGCCAATTGCATTCTTACCTTTAGGCAAAGGTACCAATTCCCATGTAGCATTTGCTTCCAAGGCATCCATTTCTTCATCCATGGCTTTCTCCCATTTTTCTTTTCCCATGGCTTGCTCAAAAGAAGTGGGTTCTGGTTCCTGTATCACCTTGACCATATATGCATAGTGAATGGCTGTAAATCCATCATATTTCAGCCTATCCACAGGATACCTAACTCTGGTTGACCTGCGCAAAGTAGGTTCACTCCCAGGTGCTCTCAAAACATCCCTGGTCTTCCTTACTCCAGGTGTAACAATAGAAGGAATACCCAACTCATCATCAATGCTCTGTTCTGAGCCACTGGATTCACCATCCACATAAGAGTGACCTGCATTCACATCAAACATGGGCTGATCAACCTTCTCTTTTCCTTTTTGTGATACCTGCATACCACTATCTGCATTACTTTGAGAAGATTCTCCTGATCTCAATCTGCCTGTCCATGGCGAAGAATGTGAACCACTGCTAGAGGACGCTCCAGGTCCACTAATATTTTGTGACTGCTGCTGTGAATTCTGTGCAGCATTACCATTTTGTGCATCTACATCATCAATCACATTTACTGGTTTATAGCAGCTACTCATCTCATCAAAAACAACATCTCTGCTCACTGTAAACTTACGAGTAGAAGGGTTATAGCATCTATACCCTTTTTGCTGCAGAGAGTAACCAATAAAGATGCACTTCTCAGCTTTTGGATCCAACTTGGATCTCAACTCATCTGGCACATGTACATAGGCAATGCAACCAAAAATTTTCAAATGAGAAATATCTGGTTTCCTACCAGCATACCTCTCCTCTGGAGTCATTACATGTATTGCTGCAGTGGGAGTCCTGTTCATTATGTAGACTGCTGTAGCAACTGCTTCAGCCCAATAAAAATCTGGCAGGTCTTTTTCATTGAGCATGGCACGAGACACCTCTCCAATATATCTGTTTTTTCTTTCTGCAATTCTATTTTGCTGTGGGGTATGACTACATGAATATTGCTGCTTTATGCCATGCTCCTGCAAGAACCTTGCAAACTCATTTGAGAGGTACTCTCCCCCTCCATCTGACTATAGGCATTTTATTTGCAGGCCTGTTTCTTTTTCAACCATAGCTTTAAGAGTTTTGAAATGCCCAAAAACTTCACTTTTCTTTTTCATAAAATACACCCAAACTTTTCTGCTATAGTCATCAATAAAAGTAACAAAACAATGACAGCCTCCAAGAGATGCATAATTCCAATGGCTTCTTACTCTCTTGAACATGTCTAGGAAATGGTTTCCTTGCCTGTTTTCCAAACTGACAGGCTTCACATACCTTATGCATTTCTGCAACCTTGAATCTAGGCAATCCTGCAACAATATTTTGGGCCTGCATTGATTTAAGTCGATGTACATTAACATGACCAATGCGTTTATACCAGATATCAATATCTGCAACTACACCGGTCCCATGTGCAAACATTGCTGCACTCAATTCAGACATATCTGCATCCAACGTAAACATTCTGCCCTTCTTCTTTCCTTTTGCTATCAAGCGACCTTTATTTTTCATATCCTCAACAAAGCATCCATGAGGATTAAATCTGACCTGCAAGCCCTGTTCAACCATTTGACCAACAGAAACCAGATTCTTGGTGATATTCGGGACATGAAATACATCGGACAGGTATTTCTTTTTCCCATCCTGCATAGACAAAGGAATTTTTCCAATCTGCACAATCGGATGTGCAGTATCATCACCAGTCTCCACAAATCCTGGTTTTTTCATTTTCCTTGCATCCTCCATCCATTCTGCATGACCTGTCATGTGGTTTGATGCACCTGAGTCAACATACCACACATCGTTGCTTTCTTCTGCACTTGTCACAGAATTGTTCATGTGCTGCACCATAAACAAATGCTCATTTCTGTCATCACCCTGTCTACTAGAAGATGCATAATTTCCTTGTTGCAGTTTTCCATTCATGATGTCATTCTGCTTTTTATAGCAGTCTTTAGCCATATGACCCATTTTACCACAATAGTAGCATTCAACATTACTGTTTGCATTTTGGCCTCTTTGCCATCCACCACGACCTCTTTGGCTCCCCCTGCCTCTAGAGTTACCACGTTCTCCTCCATAGGACTGGTTTTCTTGAGTTTGCTGCATATTTTGATTTCTACCACGGCCTCCAAATCGGCCTCCTCTACCTCTTCCAGCATTTGAGTAGAAGACAGTTTCTTTTGAAGTTCCTCCTGAAGAAGATGCACCACCATTTCTCTGCTCCTCAGAAATTAGAAGAGCAATCAACTCCTCAAAATCAGGAAATCTTTCACGAACTGAAATGGATGTCCGAAACTGTGCATAATCCTTTCCTAGACCATTCAAGGTCACAGAAACTAAATCATCATCTTCCACTAGCGACCCAATGGAAGCAAGTGCATCTGCAATCTTCTTCACCTTCATGTGGTAGTCATTGATGCTCATATTTTCTCTTTGCACATTGTGCAACTCTTGCTTGAGCTGCATTTTCCTGGCTTGTATATTTGTGCTATACATCTTTGACAGAGTATCCCATGCCTCCTTTGGCGTACTTGCATCCTGAATATGCACAATCATAGAGTCTGAAATGCTGATAGACAGCCAGTACATAACTTTCCTGGCTCTCTCATGCCATGCTTTAAATGCCTGCATTTGCTGTTGATTGGGAATATCAGGAAGAACTGGTTCTTCTTCATTTCCTGCAACAAATTCCCAATATCCTTTTCCCATAAGGAAATTCGTCATTCTAAACTTCCATGCTTGGAAGTTGTTCTTGTCAAGCTTTTCAGTGACAAACTGTGAGAGAGAATCAGACGCCATTACAGAACACTGCAAAAAATTCTGTCACTGCAAACAGCACAGCTTCAGCCTCACAAAGGCAAATCTGCAAAACTGATGAAAGTGGTATTTGACCACATAGTCACTTCCTAGTGACGATTTTGCATCAACAGGCAACAGGGATGATTCTGTAACTCCCAATGTCTCTGCGCACAAGCATACGATGCAATTTCTACAAAAACTTTTCACCGACCTCTGCGCACAAGCATATACTGCCCTCTTGCTTCACCGCGAAGGGTGTCTCAACCTGAGACAATGCACTCCTGCAATTTTCGGATGTGCTACCTGCAAAGATCTGCTCCCAAAACAGAAAATGAAAGCAACACTGCTCCTCTTACCAGAACACCGCGAGCTTGGCTTGCTTTCTTGAGCTCCTTACCACGAACAAGGCTCTGATACCATGTCAAGATTGTGGGAGAGAAGGAAGGAGTCTCACTTGTAGCTTTCTTGCTTGCACAATGGGGGAATACACACAAAGGTGGAGGCTGAAAACAGTTTTCCTCTTCTTAGTTGTGTAAGCCAAAAAGAACTCTCATACAAAGAAATAGAAGAACCCTATATATGGGTCTCAAACCAAACTCAACTAACTAAGGTGGTATACTAACTGAGCCACGACCTAGAGTAGATAAGGATAGCTATCATGTAGCTATTATTCATGGGCGGTGTACCAACCGCGTCTGCAACTGACAAGTCGGTGACATAAATACACAACGGTCACCCTGGCGTATCACGAGTGGAGCTCGATATCTCAACAAATTGTAAAGGGTAGGCAGGCATAGGTAAAGAGATAAGGCAAATAGAAGGAGATGGAAAAGAGAACCTTGCCACAATGGCCGATCATATAAAAAAGGAATGACCATCCAAGAGGGATTTAGGGTTATGTATAAATTCCAAAAAGTGAATAGAGAAGCTCATTCTTTGGTGTGTGGCAAAAGTTGATGCATCTTCTTCTCTTCTCTTTGCTTGCTTGTGTGTGCTTGAGGGAGGGAGTGTGAGGGAGTAAGGGAGTGTATGTGAGGGTGAGGGATCTTGGAGGTGAAGCTCTCCATCATCTCCTCTCTTCTTCTTCTCTTCTCTTGTCTTCTCTCATTTCACGGGCGGCTATGGAGGATGGAGCTTGGAGGTGGAGGCTTGAGGATGCTTGAGCTTGCATCACACGAATCGTGGAGCTACCGATGTGCTTGAGGGAGGAGGCAACTCATCTGAGCATTGAGGTAAGCTCATACACCCCAGTAGAATCAAAGGAATGTTGGCTAGGTGAGGGATAGCCATAGGTGCTTGCTTGAAATGCTTGAAGGAATAAGCAGTTTGTGGGTCTTAGCGGTTGAGAAGTGAGCTCCCTCTACAAATGGGGTCTAAGATACCGGCAAGGCTGACTCCATCATTGGTGTAGACTTTTCTTTTGTCCATCCCTAGTATTCCATACACATCCCTCTTGGGTCTCCTTCTTGGCTTCTCTACTAGCCCCAATGCCTTCTCTACAATTTTTGGACTAAGGGGAACCACCACACTTCTAGAGGTATTGCCTTGCCTGATGGTCACCATTCCAATGTTCCTTTGGACATTAAAAGTCCTCAAGAATTTGGTGCACTTACTATGGTTGATGTCTTGTTCCCACCTTTTCCTAGTACTTCGTAAGGTTGCATCATTCCAGAATTTGTGCCACTGCCTCTTCGGCTATCACCACTCCTTCCAAATTGTGGATACTATGATATTTCAATTGGTTGAATACTTGGATTTCCATGGCTAGTCCATATCTTCTATGCTCCCCCTCCAAGAAGGGAATCATGTTGGCTTTATCTTGCTATCCTACCTTTTAGGTTCATGTCACCACACAACATCCCACAATAAGTTCTCTTTAAAGGGTGTCTCTTGCATGAAAAGTAAAATGACTAGAAGGATCCGTGTTCAAAAATAAGAACTCTCATACAATGAGGAATATAACCTACAAAATCTAGAAGTTAAAATTTTGTGTACCAATCAATCCATATCTTCATTCTTTTCTTTTAGAATTAAACTCCTTTTTTGAGCTTTCATTGATTACTCCCTTTGAGTTTTCATTCATTCCTCCCCTTCTCCCTCTAAAGGATGAAAATCCTTCCTAGGTGTTGAGATGACAAGCTCAACACATGTGGACATTAATTATGGACCGCCTGGTTAGATGGGTCCACACGTCTACACTTGGCACATCGGTGGTCATTATGACTCTCACATGGCCACTGACTCATTACTTATTATATTCAGATTGTTACATCTATTTACAGCTGGCATAGTTATAGCGCCAATCGACTAGTGTAGTCGGTTATGCATTGTTTGACTTAGTAGGCTACTTTCCTTTATGTTGTATCTTATCTATACTTTGTGTACATTGTATAGTGTGTGGAAGAAGAAGAAGAAGAAACCAGCAAGAAAACGTTTTGTCCTCCATCTCTCTTATTGTCTCTTGAGTGAGCTTCTCCTTGTGCATTCTGTGTGTATTCGGTGCAGCATCTTGAGCAAGTCCCCCCACCATGCGATTCGTGACATGATATCAGAGCTGCACCACTGATTGAGGCTAGTTTTGAAGGCTAAAGTGAAGGAGAGGAGCCAAGGATTCGAGCAAGCAACGAATGGGTAAGAAGCTCTTCCATTCTCTACTTCTTCTCTTAGATAGTGCCTGTGGAGGCACCGAAAGCAGGGCAGAGCAAAAATCTTAGATTGCACTGAGATTTGGTGTGCACAAAGAGCGTCGTGTATTCTACAGATTAGCCCTTTAGGACTGTCATGCTGCTATTTTGGCCATCCGAGGTCATTTCAGGCCATGTTTTAGACTCGCAAGGTTGCGGACAGCAATTCGAAGTATCCTGTAATTTCAGTTGTGTCTACCGTATACAGATGCACAGGTCACAAATTTCAGATTTGTAAGTTCAAAGGCGTTTACCAGCAAATAAACACAAAGTTTATCTACAAACTGGTTGCAGATTGGATGTATTGTTGGAGCAGACAGTGAAAAAGGCTGTCTAGTGTATTGATGTGCACTACAGGTCGAGGTTTGCAGAAGATTTGCTTGCTGTTTGGTATTAGTTTTGTGATAATGGCAGAGAACAGTGGAAACCCCATCATTGAGAAGCTCGACAAGAACAACTACCCTTCATGGAAGTTCCGTGTCACGAACTTCCTTATTGGAAAAGGCCTCTACGAGTTTGTTTCAGGTGAAGAAAAGGAGCCGGAGGTGAGTGATCCTCCAACTGCAAACGAGACAAAGGTACGAAATGAATGAAATGCAAAAGACAAAAAGGTCATGTATTGGCTATCTACAGTAATTGACAATAATATGCTAGGACATATTAGAAATGCAGAGAATTCATATGCAGCTTGGACCATACTTGAAAGTATGTTTTTCGTAAATACAAAGGCACGAAAGATTCAACTCAAACAAGAGTTGAATACATTGAAGAAAGAGAAGATGTCTATCAATGAGTATGCACTGAAGGTAAGGAGCATTGTAGATGCCTTGGCAGCGATTGATGCAATGCCCGATGATGATGATTTAGTGTCATCTACCTTGGGTGGACTTAACAATGAAAAGGCTTGGAAATCTTTTATAACATCATATATGTCAGAAAGCCATTTCCAGATTTCGATGAGTTGGTCTCCCTTATGATCACTGAAGAGATCAACATGCAGAGTAAGACATCTGAAAAAAGTGATGAACATGTCCAAGCTTTCTACTCCAGTTTAGGAAGGGGGCGTGGCAGGTCCTCTTCAAGAGACCGTGGTACAGGACGTGGTAGTGACAACCAACAAAACAGATTGAATCAGCAATTTGGTGATATGCAGGTTTCAAGAGGTCGTGGTAACCTTAGAGGTAGGGGAAGCTTTAGAGGAAGAGGTGGATGGCAGAACAAAGGTTCTAACAACTCTGGTATTGTGTGTCACTACTGTGGCAAAACAGGTCATATTGCAGCCCAATGTTATGCTAGGAAAGATGATATTCGCAGTGGTAAGTTGCAGCAAGGAAACTATGCCTCGTCTTCACGATAGAATGAAGACAAAAATGAACGTATGTTTGTTATGCAGCATATGTTGAATGCTGTTATAGGAAAGGGAACACATGATGATATTTGGTATGTTGATTCAGGTGCATCCAATCATATGACCAGCCATGCAGAATGGTTTGGAGAGATGCATGATTTGTAAAATGCAGGTTATGTGCAGACGGGTGATGATTCATGCCACCCAATTTCACACATTGAAAAAGTTCCCTTGTCCTTGCATGATGGTAAGACAAAGAGTCTTTTAGATGTATTACGTATGCATCTATTACAAAGAACTTGGTGTCAGTCGATCAAATGGTAGAGCAAGGGCTGAAGTCAGATTTAATGCAAAGGGTTGCTTTGTAGAAGACTTCAATGACAAGTGCAGGTTGGTTGCAAAGGGAAGTAGAGTTGGACGTATGTTTACTCTGGATGCTGAAATTCCTACTATGAATGCTACTATGTATGCTAAAGGAAAAGGTGTTGTTGCAGATATTGAAATTTGGCACAAATGGATTGGACATGCAAATGTACAAAGGCTGAAATTAATGCAGTCCAAAGGGTTGGTTACATATTTGCCTACATTTAGAATTGCAGAATTTCATAAGATATGCGAAGCATGTCAGTTTGGTAAGCAAGCAAGACAACCCTTTTCACATGACAGAGATGTAAGCAAAAATATCCTTGATGTTGTGCATACAGATATTTGGGGGCCTCCACAAAATGTATCTCTTGGAGGCAGTTCATACTTTGTCACATTCATTGATGATTGTTCTAGAAAGCTGTGGGTATATTTTATGAAGGAAAAGAGTGAAGCCTTTGAGCACTTTAGAACTTTCAAGGTTGAAAGAGAAACAGGCTTGAAAGTAAAGTGCTTAAGGTCAGAGATTCTTAGCATGTGTAGCAGGCTAGGATTGTGACATTTGCAACTCAATTGATGCATAGGTGTCAAGGTTTTTGGTGATTATCTTGGGGCCTTTAAGCACGGCCTTGTTCCATTGCTCCTAGACTCTTGGTTGAACTTTGGATCGATAGACCATTTGAGCATTCAAGGATTGAACAACCTTCATTTTAGTTCTACTCTTTCCTTATTCCAAATTGACGTTGTAGAAGCTTGGTTTGTGGCCTGAGATTGAGGATTGGACTTACCATTCATGAGTTTTGGCGACCACAGTAAGGTGTTACCCTCATAGTACCCTTGGGCTCGCAATAGGGCTTTTAGAACCCAATGTTGCTCAGTCACATGTGCACTATGGAAATTCCAACTCCACCGTTTAGGCCTAGAGCATGAGGCATGGAAACTACACATTCCTAATGTTTGACATTTGTAAGACTGTGGCTTATGCTTAGGAACCCACTTGAGTGTTTGGACCTTGGTTCCTTAATGCAACTGGGTAGATACCATGGAAACACATTAGAATGTATCACTCCCCTCCTTAGGATGGACACTAGGTTTACCTACCAGTAGCACTACAGGTTTTGGGATAGCTGCGGTGCTCTTGCAAAAAGTCATTACAATATCGACATGCCCAATGGAAAGATGGATGCACTGCAGTCGTAGCATATATTGCAATGAGCTTATTATTCGAATGCTCATCCCCAGCAGGGTTTCCTTTCCAACACTTTGCTTGTTGGGTAGCACATAGAAAATGAGGGGTAGACTCTTAGTCTCGATAGAAACCATCAATTTGCATTTTTCCTAAGAGTGGGTAGGATTGCCTGCTGAATGGGCTCAATTTTGCATTAGTTGGTTGCAATTGGGGTTGACCCAATGTGGTCCAATGTTCATGCATTAAGATATTGGTATTGTCTCCCTCGTCAATTAGTGCATCAAGGGTGCATATCATTTGGGAGGTCACGGTGATCTGCAAGTAGGCTGGTTCTACTACTTCCTCATCCGCATCCTCAAGCTCTGCGATGGTCGCAACCCACACATGTGATGGTGGGTCCATTATCAAAGGTTCATGAAGTGGATGTGATGGGGGAGTAGTACTTTTTAATTCAACTTCCATTATAGAAACCTATACCATGTCCCTCTAGGATTTCTAGTTCCACATTCCCTATTCTACTGACATTACGGACCTTGAAGGGTCCCAATCCCCTAAACTTCATTTTTTGCTTGTGTCATTTAACAAAGTATAGCAAGACTAAATCTCCTTGCCCAAAGTCTTACTACTTGACATATTTTTCAAAACAACTCTTGCGGTGTGCTTTTTCACAAATTAGAGCGTCAGTTAGATGAGTTTCAAAGAGGCTATCTAGCTCCACTAGGTGATTTTTCCATTCTTCTTGGCCCTCCCATCATTCTTAGGCTGCTATTATCAACCATTGGCCTACAAATAGTATGGAGAGGACTTTCTATGGATTATTAAAAAGGTGGATAACAAGTGAGCAATCGCTTCATTGATAAAGTGTGTGCCTTGGTCACTAATCAATTTTATGGGGCAATCAAACCACAAGATTACTTGCTCCCAAAGAAATTTGGTTGTGGTCCTTGCTTCATTTTTGCAAGTTTCTCGAGCTTCTGCCTACTTGATGAGACAGTTCGTGGCAACAACAATGTATTTGGCTTAAGAGTTGATGGAACCTCTAACGGGCCGGCACTGGCTCGTGCACTAGCCGGACCTCTATCTCACGCGCTCAACAACCCCATGGCCTCGCGGCCAGGAGCGTTGATGACACATACATTGCCTTCCTAAATGTCTCGCATTTGTATTACGTCGTTTGTAGTCCACTCTTCTCTCACCCACTACTCCTCAGAGGGAGTCCCTTACACATTGCCTAGTGGCACGAAGCACAAACATAGGGGGTCCTCCAACGGCTGAATGCCGCCACCCCTCTGCGACTCTCCTACACCTTGGGGATTGGCCCCTCGATGCATCACTCAACATATAGACATTTCGCACAAAATCCACTCAAGGTACCATTTAATCGTAAACAAGAATGCACCATTGTCCTTACTTCTCTTTCCCCTAGACCCCACGACTAGCCTATGGCTTAGGGTGTCCTGTCTCTCACTCAACGTGGGTCAAGGTCCTAATGAAAGCAATTGCTGTGCATCCAGGATTTCTGATACCTTTAAATATTTCCATGATTTATGCATATTGTGGATGCCAAGTGCTCAAACAATTATGAAATCAATATTGTGCACATGTGGAAAACATCATTTCAATGATTTTCAACTACCATTCTTATGCGGCGTTGCACGAACCTAGCACCGAGGAAACCCTCGTGCTACTAGGCCCTTATTTTATAATTATTCACCAACCTATATGGCATGCAAACAAAAACAGCAATCTTTTCATCATTTGACTCCACATTTAGACACATTCTAACCACTCTACCCTTCCATCGATCAAATGTTGCATTGTTGTATAGATTTATAAGGCATTTTGCCATCATTTTATGTGTAAAAAGCGAGAGAAACACACTAGAACAAGAAGGTGGGGCTGAACTGAGGCAAATCCTCATGCTTCAGTCCCCCCCAAACATTCACAAACATTGTTCTTAATTTTCATTAATTTTTCACCCAAAATGCATTTTTTCCCTATTTTTAGTGATTTTTCTCTATTTTCCTTGTATTTTTCCTTATTTTCTGCATTACTTAATTACTGAAAATTCAAAATAGGTTATGGGCTGTGGCCCTTAGTTCCTTCTTGCAGCAAAAATGAAAATTTAGTTGGTGTTCCTATTCATTCTTCCATTTTTATACCCAAAAATATCATTTTCCCTTGATTTTCCATATTTTACGTGTTTTAGTATATTATTTTGACCCATAAGATGCATGTTTTTCTGATTTTCTGATTATGATCAACAAGTACTCATGGAAAACAGCAACACAAATAATTTTTAGCCCACATGAACAACATTTTATCAATCAAAAGCCATGAAATCTCAAATTTCCTTTGAAAAATTTGAATTACCGCTTATTTGCGTGTTTCGGGTTTCATGTCCATGGCTGCAAATCTGAAAATCAGCAGCACTTCATGCTCAGCACAATCACAAGTCACCATTTCCAGCCCGTGGAGCAATCCGATCCATGCCGGACAAGCCTCCACCATTCTTTCTTCTTCCTTCCTCTTCCCACATGAACTTGCCTTTAGAAGAGAGAGAGGGAGGAGAGAGAAAGACTGAAATCAGAGATCTTCAAAGAGACCATCATTTGACGGGTGAAGGGCAACGATAGAGTCAGCATTCAGGAGGGAAGCAAGGGCCAATGTCTGTTGGATAGGTTGTGTGCAGGCTGGAGATTGCATCATCAAGATCTAAGCGCAAAAATCGGCGCCTGCTGTCCACGTTTCTTCATCCTCTCTCTCTCCACGATTTCATGCTATCTTTTATGTTGCATAAAATTTCTTGGGCTCCCAAAGGTCATGCCCACTTTGGCCACTCCAATGTCCACCTCTTCAAATCTTGCCCAACTTCTTGGCCATTTCCCCGTCCGGACTTGGAATTGAGCTCTGAAAAATCCTGGGCGTCCGGCTTAGCATCCCGCATTGGCCAGTAGCTCGTGTCAACCCGCACGACTGTCTGAAAAATTATGAAAAATCAATAAGTGTCGCTCTGGCACCTTTAAAGCACTTTGGTGCTTAAAATCATCCTAGGTCGAGCCGCCGCCTTTGACAGTGAATATTTTTCCCTTGATATTCATAATTTTTAGCTATTTTTAAGCAATTCCCGGTACCAAAATTCCACTCTCATTGGCGACCATGGGATAGGGTGACTCAGCCCGTCAAATCCACGAACATATCTGCACATAAACAACCAAAGAAGCATCAAACGGATACAAAACAAACATATAATAGAAGTCAGCACAATGCTCCCCCTACCCCTGACACAACCAAGGCATGATATCCACAAGGAGTAGGCCTAGCATCATCTAATAGAAGATCCAAAGCGAGTGACTGACCACCTGCTCCAACACAGCCAAACTAAAAAAACCCTATCAAAGAGGTTGCCCTAAGTGGTAGTCTGAACTACTTACCAACTAAAGACAACACAACTAGGAGCTCCTACAAGGCGAGGACTCCTATAGCCTGATCAAGGCGTACTTTCTTTCAGTTTATTTCTTCTTTTAGGGTTTTTATTTTATTAACATACTTGGGCATGTAAAAAGGAGGGAGCTGAGCGTAGTAACCCAAGGAGAACAGGGCATCGGCATCAGGACCTGTCTCGGCACCCAAGAACCTACCAAGCCCTCGCAAGGCACACTTAATCCTTTTCTAACGCTCACTTTTATTTTTGCTCCAACCTTCCTTGTTTTGGTATTATTTTTCCAACAAGAAGCCACCCCTAGGAAGACAAGGTATCGGCCCCGGGTCTGACTCGTCCCCAGGAACTTACCAGGCCTTCGCAAGGCAATGATCAACTGCTTATATATTTTCATTCCTTTTCTTTTCTTTGATAGGGGGTAGAACCCCTTTTTACACACCTTCGTATTTATATTCATCTTTCAGGATGTTCAGGGTTTCTTGGCATCATCATTATTATCTTCTGGCAGGCTTCTCTAACTATCTCACTACTAACAAGAACTCCTAGAACGGCTGCCTAGTAGGCTAGCAGAACAGGGCCACTCGGACTTCCTTCTAAAACAGGTCTTTCGATGCCTGGCAATGTCTTTACAGGAGGCAATGACTACTCCGACCTCCCTCAAACATACTTAGCCTAAACCTGGGACTTCATGCCTTGGTTGCTGGTCCCCAACAATAATATATCCCCTCGACAAGTACAAAAACACATATAACAGGAAAGAAAGGTACTCGTAAAGGAGAGATATCACCTGGATTGGCCACAAGAAGCTTCCATCGCAGCAAAGGCTCCTCCAGGCTCCACCAAATTCCACGAACCACGAAACCTGTCCAGCACAACACTTAAAACAAAAACCCAATTAAACGCACCCACACTAGACAGGGAAATGGCTCTCTTGGCTTAATGAAATCAAACATGACTTTGCTACAAAACTGAATCGGCCCTCTTGGCCTAATGAAATAAAATATGACGTCGCATAACATCCTCCTGGAAACAACTATGATAGACATCAAAGCATACCATTCCCAGGGGAATAGGGCTCATAGCCCTAAACTAGGTGCATTAAATTATGACCCATCCCTCCTGCGTATATTGCAAGAGGTGTTCGCATCACATGTCGTCTAATCAGTTTGTGGGTCCAAGATAATAAAGGCATATGAGTCTCGCTTACCCTCTGCATCACCCAGATCAACCATCGTCTGCCAAAGAGGGCATGTTCAAAAAGCATACCCCACAAATGACCAAGTCATGTCTCATCGTCAATAGATATATCGGGACAAGGGCCACAATTAAAGAAGAGGTCTTCTTCATACGCAAAATTAGCCAATGAATCGGCAAACTGATTCCAGTTTCGTGGAATCAGCTGAAAAGACACTCTATCAAATTCGTCTAGCAGGGCTATGGCAGTATGATGGTACATGCAAAGGATGGGGTTTCGTACCATATACGTCCCATTGAGTTGATTTAAAACCAACTGAGAGTCCCCTTTCACCAATAACTGGCGGATACCACCCTTCTTTGCAATATTCAAACCCATAATTAGGGCTTTGTATTCGGCCATATTATTGGTAAAATTCACCCCGAGATAAGCAGCTAACTTCATGACAATGCGTCGTCGGGGGTCTCGGATGACAACTCCTACACTTCCTTTTTTGCATGCACCCCTGGACGACCCATCAAAGTACAAGGTGTACGTCCATAAAGGGTTTACATATCCCGCCATCCTGAACTCTACTCGTAATTATGGTAATCAAAATTCAGCATATTCAACGGGTGGACTGTCGGCTCCATCCCTCCATCATCATTGAATTCAACAGGGATGCTCGTCAAAATTTGTAGGCAGTGATGGCAGAAAACCTTGATCTCCCAAATAAATGTCCCGCCTCCTTGCTCAATCACCTTATATCCTTTGCTCCACCAAATGAGCTTTCCCTGATGATACCTCTGTTCTAAATATGGGTGTTCTAAATAAGGGATCAGACGACCCATCAACCTCTATCACGATTTCCTTGCAGATATTTGATCGATCTCTCCTAGACCTGCAAGGCAGTCATAGCATTAGTGCAATCAGAAATAGTAAGGTTTAATCTTATTAAGATTAACCTTATTTTTAAACTCTATCCCCTCAAGGTCAGCTAACAAGACTGTGGATTTATTCTTTCCTATTCTAACGATCCTATAGGGCCCATCCCATTTGGGCTCGAGCTTGCCTGGAAATAATTCACGTCGTGCATCATAATACAGAACAAGCTGTCCTTTCTTGAAGGTGTATTTCTTGGCTTTGAGGTCATGTAGCTGCTTCATTCGGCGCTTCGCCACTTCTTGGTGCAATAAGCTCTGTAGCTTAAGCTCATCTAAATGTGCCAGTGTCGTCAAGCGCTCAAAAAGTGCGTCTTCATCACTCAAAGAATGATTGATGGCAAACCGAATAGTCGGCAACTCAATCTCTAAACACAAGACACACTCCTCCCCATATACTAACTTGAACGGGGTATGGCCAGTGGCTCGTTTGAAGGTCGTATTATAGGCCCACACTACCACGTATAACTTTTTATCCCAATCCCGTTTCTTTTCCGATACAATTTTGGACAGGATGCCCACAAGCTGCTTGTTGGTGCTTTCAACTTGCCCATTGGCTTGCGGATTATATGGGGTTGTCTTGTTATGCTTGATTTGCCAAGTCTCTGTCAAACCTTTGATCACCTTATTCAGGAAATGGGTTCCTCGGTCCGACACTAATTCTTTCGGCGGACCAAAACGGCATATTATCTGCTCTAAAAGGAAACTAGCAATTTCTTTAGCATCATCTTTCCTTGTTGCACGTGCTTCTGACCACTTTGTGAAGTAGTCAGTTGCTACAATAATGTACCTCTTTTGTATAGTCGACGACGGAGTAATAGGACCCACAAAGTCTATTCCCCACTTCTCAAATGGAAGTATCGCCATAATAGGGGTGAGTGGTCGTTTCCTATTCTCTCGACTATCATGTCGTTGACAAATATCGCATCTCTTAACATACGCAAACGCATCCTGGAAGATGGCAGGCCACCAATAACTTGCTCTTAAAGCCTTTTGTGCTGTAAGCCGTCCAGCAAAATGGCCACCGCAAGCAGAATCATGGCACTCTTCCAAAATGAATGGCACCTCGTCAGGCATCACACACCGGCGATAGATGTCATCAACCCCTTGCCGATATAATGTACCTGCGATCAAGGCAAACTTTAATGCTTGCTGCTTAATTTTCCGTTTCTCAGCTTTAGATAATTCGGATCCCGCCTCTCCCGTCGATAAATAATGCATTATTGCAGCATACTAGGAGGGAATAGATGCCGTATCTATTTTAAATAACAACTCCATATCACTACCTTCAGCCAGAGATTCCTTCGGCTCCCCAAAGTCCGCTAGACATTCCACGATGTCTTGCAACCTTGGTGGCTTACTCCTGATTTCATAATCAAATTCCTGCAAAGTGATCAACCACTTTGCTAGACGATCAGGCGGCTGTAGCTTATTCATCAATAATCAAAGTCCCTCCGCCTTTGTATAAAGCACGACTTTCTCATAGAGAAATATAATGCCTGAATTTCTTGGTCCCAAAGACCATCGCTAGACACAACTTCTCCATGTAGATATAATTGATTTCGGATACCCCCAGCTTCCGGCTAGCAAAAGCAATCGGGTGGTACCACTTCTCTTCCCAAATTTGGGCTAAACAGTAGAGCTGATACTATACATGGTGGCTGCTGAGAATATATAGAACACCTCACCTCTTTTAGGTGCTTTTAAAACGGGCGCTCTTGCTAGCTCCTGTTTCACATCCTCGAATGCTACCTTACAAGGGCCACCCCATACAAACGAACAGCTAAAGGACAATAAATTTGTAAGCGGCAACATTCTTTCTGCCAAGGCGTTTATGAATCTACGATAATAACCAACCGAAGAGACAGAAAGCTATGAACTTCTTTCGGAGTGCGTGGTGGACCCATGGCAACTATAACTTTGACCTTCTCGGGGTCTATCGCAATTCCTACCGAACTGACCACATGACCCAACAATAGCCCATAAGGTACTCTAAAAACACACTTCCGCGGGTTTAGAGCGATGCAAAATTGTCTACAACGCTCAAAAAATTTTCTTAAAATGATCAACTGCCTTCCTCTCACGGTGGCGGCCCCTAAGTCATCAATAAACACCTTCAACTCTTCAGGGGATATGTCACCGAATGTCTTATCTGCTATTCGTTGCCACGAACCAGGCGCATTGCATAAACCAAAGGCCATCACATGGTACGCAAAAGTACCAAATACAGTGATAAAAGTTGTTTTCAACTTGTCCTCTTCTATAATTGCCATCTGGTTATATCCTGCAAAGCAATCCATAAACGAATATATCTCCCTACCCGCTAATTGATCCAAAATCTGGTCAATAAATGGCAACGGGTAGTAGTCCTTAACTGTCTGCTCATTCAGCTCCCTAAAGTCTACACATAATCAAATTTGATTATTCTTCTTCTTTGTGATCACAACTGGCGAACAACATTCCGTGTGTTGCACAGGAAAAATCAAACCCGCTTTTCGAAGCTTCTGTAACTCTTCAAACAGCCCGTCCCTCAGTTCGAAAGGCATACGCCTTACTTTCTGTCATACAGGATGACTGCCCTCTTTCAACGGGATTGTATGAACAACAAGACTAGGAGGAATGCCTCTCAACTCATCATAACTCTAGGCAAAGATATCACGGAATTCCTGGATCAAGGCCACATAGTCCTCCCTTTCTGCTGTGCTGAGCACAGAACCTAATTTGATTGGCCGTGAATCATCAGGCATACCAAGGTCTAGCTCGATAACATCTGCATCTCTTATACGATCTTGGCCCTCTATCGGCTCGTTCAAAG
Organism: Lygodium microphyllum; assembly: GCF_053477565.2. NCBI lineage: Eukaryota > Viridiplantae > Streptophyta > Polypodiopsida > Schizaeales > Lygodiaceae > Lygodium > Lygodium microphyllum. The sequence continues at coordinate 8,890 of NW_028229570.1, read as the reverse complement.
TACTCTGATAGATATCTTCCGTGGTGGATCCCTCTTTGGACTCATTACTCGATGATGTCTCACTGGCAGATAAATCTTCTAATGTCTCCAATTTTGTAGAAGATAGAGGAGCTCTCTCACTCTGCGGGGACTTAGGATAGGCATCAATCACCACGCGCTGAGCACCTCTGCCGAATATCAGCCGCCACCCCTCCAACGGTCCTCCAAGCTGAATGCCGCCACCCCTCTGCGACTCTCCTACACCTTGGGGATTGGCCCCTCAATGCATCGCTCAACATATAGACATTTCGCACAAAATCCACTCAAGGTACCATTTAATCGTAAACAGGAATGTACCATTGTCCTTACTTCTCTTTCCCCTAGACCCCACGACTAGCCTATGGCTTAGGGTGTCCTGTCTCTCACTCAACGTGGGTCAAGGTCCTAATGAAAGCAATTGTTGTGCATCCAGGATTTATGATACCTTTAAATATTTCCATGATTTATGCATATTATGGATGCCAAGTGCTCAAACAATTATGAAATCAATATTGTGCACATGTGGAAAACATCATTTCAATGATTTTCAACTACCGTTCTTATGCGGCGTTGCACGAACCTAGCACCGAGGAAACCCTCGTGCTACTAGGCCCTTATTTTATAATTATTCACCGACCTATATGGCATGCAAACAAAAACAGCAATCTTTTCATCATTTGACTCCACATTTAGACACATTCTAACCACTCTACCCTTCTATCGATCAAATGTTGCATTGTTGTATAGATTTATAGGGCATTTTGCCATCATTTTATGTGTAAAAGCGGGAGAAACACACTAGAACAAGAAGGTGGGGCTGAACTGAGGCAAATCCTCATGCTTCAGTCCCCCCAAACATTCACAAACATTGTTCTTAATTTTCATTAATTTTTCGCACCCAAAATGCATTTTTCCCCTATTTTTAGTGATTTTTCTCTATTTTTCTTGTATTTTCCCTTATTTTCTGCATTACTTAATTACTGAAAATTCAAAATAGGTTATGGGTTGTGGCCCTTAGTTCCTTCTTGCAACAAAAATGAAAATTTAGTTGGTGTTCCTATTCATTCTTCCATTTTTATACCCAAAAACATCATTTTCCCTTGATTTTCCATATTTTACGTGTTTTAGTGTATTATTTTGACCCATAAGATGCATGTTTTTCTGATTTTCTGATTATGATCAACAAGTACTCATGGAAAACAGCAACACAAATAATTTTTAGCCCACATGAACAACATTTTATCAATCAAAAGCCATGAAATCTCAAATTTTCTTTGAAAAAATTGAATTACCGCTTATTTGCGTGTTTCGGGTTTCATGTCCATGGCTGCAAATCTGAAAATCAGCAGCACTTCATGCTCAGCACGAAGTCACCATTTCCAGCCCGTGGAGCAATCCAATCCATGCCGGACAAGCCTCCACCATTCTTTCTTCTTCCTTCCTCTTCCCACATGAACTTGCCTTTAGAAGAGAGAGAGGGAGGAGAGAGAAAGACTGAAATCAGAGATCTTCAAAGAGACCATCATTTGACGGGCGAAGGGCGGCGATAGAGTCAGCATTCAGGAGGGAAGCAAGGGCCAATGTCTGTTGGATAGGTTGTGTGCAGGCTGGAGATTGCATCATCAAGATCTAAGCGCAAAAATCGGCGCCTACTGTCCACGTTTCTTCATCCTCTCTCTCTCCACGATTTCATGCTATCTTTTGTGTTGCATAAAATTTCTTGGGCTCCCAAAGGTCATGCCCACTTTGGCCACTCCAATGTCCACCTCTTCAAATCTTGCCCAACTTCTTGGCCATTTCCCCGTCCGGACTTGGAATTGAGCTCTAAAAAATCCTGGGCGTCTGGCTTAGCATCCCGCATTGGCCAGTAGCTCGTGTCAACCCGCACGACTGTCTGAAAAATTATGAAAAATCAACAAGTGTCGCTCGGGCACCTTTAAAGTACTTTGGTGCTTAAAATCCCCCGCCTTTGACAGTGAATATTTTTCCCTTGATATTCATAATTTTTAGCTATTTTTAAGCAATTCCCGGCACCAAAATTTCGCTCTCAAGAGTATTGAGTTGCAGGGACTGGACCAATGAAATTGATTCCCCATTTCTCGAACAGCTAGCATGCGATCACTGGGGTCAACTCCATTTTGTCCTTATGAATAGGGACTTTAGTTTTTTGGCACTTGTCACAATGCTTTACAAACTTAGCTACATCGCAGAATAGCATTGGCCACCACAATTGGAGACTAGAGCACCTTGCGTGCAATTGTATCCCTACTAAAGTGTCCTCCAACTATTCTACCATGTGCTTCCTTGAGTATGTTATACATTTCGTGCTCGCATACACATCTCTATAACACTCCATCTTGTCCCACCCGATACAGTTGGCCTTAAATTAACTGATATGGTTGGATCTATGATGAGTCTTTTTAATCTAGCTTTCTCCATTGGTCATTCTGGTAGTCCATTCTCAAGTATGTGGACTATGTTGTCCACCCAATATGGCATGAAGTCTACTCTCAATAGTTCTCATTCACCGGAAATTTTAAAAATGTGTGCATCCAGTAGGTTGTCACCACTTATTCCTTGTCCAACAGCCTCTCATGTGGGTATGCAGGACGTGTGATCTACCATATAATGTTGTTAACCCTTGTGTACGAACACAAAGAAGTCAAATTCCAAGAGCAAAAGTAACCATCAAGCAATGTGTCCCATTGCGCAAGGTTTATTCACAAGATAAAGCAATGCAAGCTTGATGGTCCACAAAGAAGGTGAAGGGTATTGCTAGAAGATAGTTTCTAAACTTCTTTATGCTGAAGATCATGGCTAATCCTTCTCTCTCCTTTGTGGAGTATTTCATTTCTATTTCCGTGAGTTGTCTGCTAGCAAAACTCACTGGATAGTCTAGGTTATTGAGAGGTACATTTTAGGAGCCGACTTTAAGCCAATCTAAAAGAGATTCGAGCTCGTTTTAAGAGGAAACATGGTCAGGACGAGTCAACAAGCCAATTTTCATGAAAAATCAAACTGAGGCATATGGTCGAGTTTTCTTAGATGCATTTTGACATCAGAATCCAACGCAAGTCTCGATTCGTCAATCGAAGGTCGTTTGGACCCCCATTTAATCCCCGCAAGGTTTGGTATTATAAAGCAGCTACCGGATCGAGAAACCATAAAGTTCGTGGGAGATGCTAGCTTGATGGAGTTCGACGCCACGAAGCAACCTATTCAGTGGGATTGCAAATCGGAGTTTGTTTGGTCCTTCAAAATTGAAAAATCCACTTGTGGGACACTGTGAATACAAAAAGATGAACCGATTATTTTAATGTTTTAAACCTTAGGCTTTATAAAAGCCTTGAAACTAATGCAAAAACCGTCGAACAAAGGGAAGCATCAATGCGCCTCCTCATTTTTGCTCGATGCCTCTCCAATTCAAACCCGTTTGGAGAGAGAGAGGGAGATTCTTGATCACGGCAGAGAGAGGAACGAGATGGCTATAAGCTTGCCATTTTAATGGAGGATTTAAATTTTTGATTTTCTAGTCTTTCTCTCTCCTGCCTCTCTCTCCCCTCTATGGGTTGTTCATGCGCATTATCTTGAAGGAAGAATCGGGAAGGAGATTGAAGCAAATGATGATGGAGATTAATGGAGATACTGAAGCTTGATGTGCAGCATGGAGTTGAGAGCAATGGAGCTCCATCCATTGGTCACTTAGTCGTTAAATGTGTCTCGAGTTTCATAAAAACACGGTATGACTATTTTTTATGAAGGAAATGAAGTTTTTTTTACATTTTATGATGGAAATGATATTATTATGCGATGAAAATTTGTGTAATTTTTGTACATCATAAAATTATAATTTCATAATGATTTACATGTGCTGTTTAAATCCCGCAAACCCGAAATGTGATTTTAAAAGGGTAAAATGATGGTTTTGTCATTCAAGTGGGTGAAATGTGTTCCTATGGGAAAAAATAAAATATAAAATTGAATTATAATATGTTGGAATGGTTGGCATGAGAAAATCAAAAAAATAATAGTTATTATTATCAAATAAATTATTTAAAAAAGAAAAAATAAGAAAAAAATAGAAATACACTTCATAAAAATAAGAAAAAATATAATGAGTATTTGTGAATGTATGGTAGTGGTGAAGCATGAGGTTTAGCCTCAGTTTGCCCTATCTTTTTGTCAAAATTCGTGATTTATCGCTTTTCCTACATCAAAACATAACAAAATGAACCCCTACACCTATGCAACAAAAGTAATACCTAAACGTAGGGAGTGGGGTGTTTGAATGATGCAATTTGGGTGCTGATTATTGCTGATTTTGTTGATGCATATCATGATAGAGGGTTCTTTGTATTTTAATTAAGAGGATAGTAGCATGAGCGTTGTCTCGATGCTATCCTTACATCGTCGTAGTAAGTTAGTGAATGAGCATTAGAAAGCGTGGTTGTGCGCGACACGTTTCTGATTGCAAATTATGTTTGAGCACATTAGGATCATCCACTTTTGCATGTGCATATCAACCATGGTATCGAGATATGAAGAACTGGATGCATAGCATATGTTTTCTGTTATGATGACCTACTCTTGAGAGTGTGAGGGACGACCTAATCCATAGGCTAATCGATCGGGTTTTTTGGGAATTATTTGGTAAGGACACATGGTATCTCCTAAAATACGTTCAAAATGAAAGAGTGGAGCTTTTCTCGTGTGTACTTTATATTGAAGCGACGCATCTTGGGGCCAATCCCTGATGTGTAGGAGAGTCACAGTGGAGTCGCGGCAATTAGCCGAGTGGTGCTTCCTTATGTTTGTGTTACGAGGCACTATGCCTCTATGTTATGGGATCTCCCTTTGAGGAGAAGAGATGGTGAACATTGGACTATGACTCAATACAAACACAGAATCAAAAGTGTAGAGTGAGGCTCAGACGCTCCTGGCCCACGAGGCCATGTGGTGGGGTTGTCTCTTGTGTGCATGAGGTCCGACTAGTGCTATAGCCAGTGCCGGCCCATTTTAGATCCCATCGGTTATGTTTACCAAGTTTGCACAACACTGCTCCCACAACAAATCTTGATGCATCAATGTTCGCGTGAAACGTGATGGACCAATCTAGGGCTCTTAAGATAGGAACTAAAGTGAGAGCCTCTTTAAGCCTTTCATAGGACTATTGATATTCTTGGGTCCACTTCAATACTATTAGTAGCTTGCACAAGGGTCTAGCAATCAAAGCATAGTTCAATACAAACCACCGGTAGTATCCTGTGTGGCCTAAGAAACATTGAACTCCCTTAAAGTTGGTCGGAGGGGGAAGATCTACAATCACCTTGACTTTAGAAAAGTCTATGGATATTCCATTCTTTAACATGACATGCCCTAAGATACAACCATGCTTTACCCAAAATTGGCACTTCAAGGGGTTCAATGAGAGACCTTATTGCCTACACCGTTCAAAGACTATTCATAGCTTTTTCAACCAAGTGCTCTTTCCAGATGGTGTGGATGCATAGGTCATCGACAAAGACTTCCAACCATTTCCTAAGCATGTCCTTGAAAATGGCACACATGAGATATTGAAAAGTAGCACAAATCTAAATGGCATGATTATGTAGGCAAACACCCCCCATTCGATGGCAAATGAAGCCTTATGTCTATCGTCCAGATGGACTTACACTTGGTTATAGCCTGAGAAGCCATCCAGAAAGCTATAGACTTTCTTTCCTACCACTCTCTCTAGCATGTGTTTTGTGTATGGCAGTGAGTAATTATCTCACTTGGTGGCGGCATTGACCTTTTTATGGTTTAGCCACACTCAAATCTTCCCATTCTTCTTCATGATTATGACTATGGGTGACACCCAGTCCATATGCTCTATCTCATAAATGAATCCTTCCTTCAATAGCTTATTAATCACCTCTTGTATGGTGTGTGCATACTTAGGATTCATTGCATATGGCTATTGCTTGACTGGCGTTGCATCGGGGGTCATGGGAATGTTATGAGTCAAGATACTCATATCTATTCCCTTTAGTTCCCATGCAAACACATTAGCAAACTCCCTCGAGAGATTTATGAGGCCATGCTCTTCCTTCTCGGTTAGGCCGTCCACTATGTACACAAATCGAGACTTGTCCTCCCCTCTCTTGCCAAGTTAACCTCTTTAACCTTGGTTGTCCTTCAATGGGTTCACTTGCTTGCCCTTTTCCTTTGGCTCCTACCAACATCACTATTCTATCACCCTTTTTATACCTCATAAAGCGCTTGGGCAAGTCCTATGGTTTCTTTTGATGTTCAACTTCGGACTATGATTGTCCCCCTTTTTCTTCCTTTAGCTTCCTGTGCCATAGGTGGACTAGAAGGTCCCCCTTGGTGCATCGGATCCCAGGTGGTTCAAGTATCTCATGGTGACTATCGGAGCTTGTTCTCTAGCTCGAAATTGTACTTGGAACATGTTCATCTCTCAAGGTTTATAGTTTGCCTTGATTTGTTCAATTATCCTTCCTTTCGAATCATATTCTATCATTTGTACTTCCTCCTTGCTCTCTTCACTGGTGGAGCAATAATCCTTGTACTCATCATCAAAATTTTCAAACTGGGTCTGTAGGGAAGAAACTAAGCTACTTGCCATACAATCCATCAGGCGTGCAGGTTGCAACATATACCTTCAAAGTGATGAAAACACACCTACTATTGCAAGGATGGGAAGATGACAATGCTTGAAGCCTTATATGTTGTTTATGAGTTTATCGCATGGCATCTAAATGCAATTAACTTCTCCTGATACATGCATTTGAGAACTCAATTCTTCGAATAATCGAGACGAAGTTTATCTTTTTGAACGAACTATTCTCACATGGTATAGTTTGGGTCTAATGCATCTCATGTGGGAATCAAAGCAAGCATCTATCAATTTGGAAATACATTACTTATAAGTGGTACCACAATTGGATGGGCAGTGATGTCCTTGCTCGAGACTTTCATTGCAGGTTGTGGGATTGCCATCTGCGTGTGACATTCTCTGCTTGGGGGCCAATCTCGACCTTTTTTTGCTTCTAGGTGCAACCCCCACAAGGACTTCAACAGCCTCTTGCTTGATAAGAGGGGGAAAAAACTCATGGGATAATGAGTAGTTTCGCGGGAAAGAAGTCAAAGGATAAGCGTGTGGTCACCCTCGAAGGAGAGGAACAGGAGGAACAGGAGGAACAACCTTAGAATATTCCTCCCCTCTCTCTCTCACCCTCTCTCTCTCTTTTCCCCTCTATCACCTCTCTCTCTCTCTCTCTCTCTCTCTCTCTCTAGGTAGCAAGGGAAGGGGGGAGGGGGGAAGAGTGGTGATGTAGCCCCTCTCCTAGCCTCCTAGCCCTCCATTTGGGCGGCTAGATTGGCCCGCCATCATGCCAATATTGAGTTGGCAAAAGGGATAGTGGGGAGGGGAGGGAGGTGGCACACGTGTGCCCCTTTTCCCCATGATTATTGATGTCATCCTCGTCATCATCATTTCCTACTTCATTGTCGACGTCGTCTTCTTCAACTTATTCTACATCAGCTTCCACTTCGTCTCCTTCTCCCTCTTCATCATCGTCTACTTTTGCCCATCGTCATTCACTTCTTCCTTTCCCCCATGTCAGTGTCATCTCCTCCATGTCGTCTTTTTCCTATGGAAAATCAAAGTGGAAGCTAAAGAGTGTGCACAAGAGGGAAAGAGGAGCTCACAAGTACAAGAACAAGTCTTTCTTATTCAGTTGCTTATGAAAGTACAACTTGGGTCATTCCACCCAAAAGTTGATGTAGACTCCTTGACTGTTTATATAGCCCCAACTCGATAGGGTTAGGGTTTCCCCTTTCCCTTAGGACCATTCACACTTGCTTGCCCTTATCCACTCCTGCATAAGGAGGGTTCATATGCATATACTCTTAACACCCCCCCTCAATGCCATGTGGCATTGGAATACAAAGCATAAGAGAATGCCCCCCCTTAACCCAAATTGGATGCCTTTATAGAATAGGCTTACAGGGATGGTTATAAGCAGAAGGGATATAGGGCTCACAAGAGTCGATCATCTGTGGATTGGGAGGCAAAATTGGCCTCAATTCCTTAGGTACTTCTAGAACACTGGGACACTTATTACTGGTGATATGCCCATTCTTTTTGCATTTATTGCACTTTCTTTTCAGGATATTCTTCCATCAATTACTTACAATATGCCATTTTTTATGACAGAAGGAGCACTTTGTAGAAGCTGTATGGACTAACACTTGCTCACATGAAGTAAATGTTGAAGAGCCTTCATTATGCGTCCTCTTCTCTTCATCTAGGCATAACTCAATGGTACTTGCCAAATTTGGGTTTGGGATATTAGTAAGGGTAGTAACAAGGGTTGGAAAGACCTTCTTTACGAACTTCAGAAGGATGGCAATGGCACCTTCATCATGAATTTGTGCTTGAACGGAGGCTAGCTATGCCATGAGCTCTTCATATGTGAAATAAAATTACTTAGATCTTCTCCCTCTTAATACTCTAAGCTAAAAAACTCAATCTTTAGAAAAATCTTGGAGTTCTTTCCTATAGCAACATGAAGCCTTTCAAGCTCATCCCACTTCTCCTTGGCAATGGAGAGTTGGTCAATATGATGAATTAAAGATTCATCAAAATGAAGCATGTTGATGGCCTAAGCTCTTTCATCATCTTCTACATCAAGGAGATTTGATGGGTCAATAACTTTGGTCCCTTTTATGAAGGGCCAGTAGCCCCGTTCCATCATTTTATATTTTATTAGGACTTGTCAGGGATGGAAATCTTTTCCATTGAACTTGCGAGGCCTTACATCTGCATAGGCCATGGCCATTATAGGAAGGTCTTACCTATTGCCTT